>NW_027411661.1:0-299848 GCF_047663935.1 Musca autumnalis | reverse complement strand
TGCCGATTTTGTCCAAAATTTGACCTTCGTAATATTTTGTCCAAACTTAGCTTAAGTTCGAAGATAAGCCATACCGGTACACTGCTTCATGTACCTCCCCCACAAAAGTTGAAAAATGTTCGGAAAAAATGTGCGCACGATAAGTCTTGAAGGGAGTGACCGATGTGGTCCATACATTACACACCCTAATATATCTACTAGATATATATATATATATATATATATATATATATATATATATATATGAGGAAAAGTCAAAATTTTTTAGTTTCCATGAAGCCAAGGTTTGCACTATTATAATACGCGAACTATTGTAGTTTACCAGTAACTATCACTACCCAGCAAAAAAAGTCATTACCAAGTAATGACTTTATTCAGTAAAATTTGGCAGTTGTAACTACTTACTAAATGGCCGTAAAAGTCATTATTTTTACATGGGGATGTCATAGGGAGGAAGTACTTCCCTAAAAATGTTTGTTAAGTACATATATAACCACATACCGGCAGTCGAAAAAAAGCTTAAAAGGATAGTTCTATTTTTAGAAAAAATTGAGGTGAAATTATATTCAAATTTAACACTACACATTTTTGTTTTTTTCTTTTTCATTCGATACCGGCTAGTTTTGAACACACGAACTTCTGATTTGTAGCCAAACACACTACACACTAGGCCACTCGCACGAACAACAAGGGTTGGTTTAACTCATCTATGTACATCAACATTTTTTTTGTAATTTTGTAAACAAAAAATACCCATGCCGACGCTGAGCTTTGAACACACAACTCTACAATTTGTAGTCGGACACACTAGCTCTGTGCCACCATACTCATTACTTAGTAAGTAAGTAGTAAGTAAGGATGTAACTAGTTATGTGTTAACTGTTATATATGTACTGTCTGATAATGCGGAGGGTAATGAGTACTCATTACCTGGTAATGCAGAAAGTAATGACATGTGCCTACCAAGTTTTTGCTGGGTATTGCTGGATTAATGTAGATGTTTTTGTACAAAGCTCAAAAATGTAGCAAAAAATTTAATTTACGTGGTAGTTACGACCGCGTAAAGGAAAAAACATAGGTAAAAACACGTTGAAGCTAAACAGGTTTTTTACATTGCTATTCGATTTCTGATTAAACCATTCAAATGACGGACATCTGTCCAAAGTAAAAGTAAGAGAATACAAATTGAAGATTACACTTCTAATGTATCACTTTCCAAAATTTCCACTGCATCCATCTTTTATGGATGCTGACATTTTGAAGCCGGATTTCAGGTGTTTTTTGTATTTTTTATGTAACTGGGACGCGCATTCGGATATTTCGAAAAAACAATTGTAGGATTAAAGAACTCGCGATTTCGCATAATCTGATATGTATATTGAGTATGTAGCCCACACAGCAGCAGAGTAATCTACTGCCAAAGGCCAAAATTTAGTGCGATATTTTTTCTAAAAAACCTATTTTTTGGGTACAGTATTTACAATATCGTTTTGAGTGTGCTGGTACCCCGCGATATTTTAGTTTTTCGACGATCCGGATCATATGAATCACAGATCTTAAAAATCCATCTACTAGAACGGCGGAAATGGCTACTGCAAAAATTGAAAAATTTGCGAAAAATGTTTTTGAAAATATCGCGGATTAAATCGCGTTTTCTGTGGATCGTTTCCTTTTCAATAAAAAAAACTGACACATAATTCGCGGTTTTGCGAAAACAGCGGTTTAAAAAATTTAGTGGCATGGGAGCTGTATCCGATTTATCCCAAAAATAGTGTGTGATGCTACATCCACGGTTCTTGATGGATTTTATCGAAATAGGTTTAGATCGATGTATTTTTTCATGGATGATAGTGAAATCGGATGCGCATAAAAAGTGTATGCACTTTGTGCAAATTATAAGCGTTATACAGTTTGTTGCATACTAAACTGCAGATGATGCTACATCTTAGCGGCCAAAGTAAATCCTAGCAAATGTGTACAAATTAAAAGAGAAGAATTCGCTGTGTTGTTAAACCGCATGCGCATCAAGTGATTTTGAGGATTTCGCGATTTACACGCATTTCAAAAAGAACATTTCTCGATACAGTTTTATTTCAAGAGTATACCCCATTAAAAGGAACCCAACATTTATTTGAACGAAACCCATATCTTCCGTTAGATGTTAGTGTGTATTCGACAAGTGATTAGAATAAAAAATTCGATTTTTTGCGTGAAATTTCTCTAAAACAGAAGAATAACTCCGACAAATTTTTCCTACATTTTTTCAACTAACTCACAAAATAAATTTTAATAAATATTTTCTCTTACAAAAATTTTATAAATTTCCTCAATATATCTTTTTGTTTTTGCTATAATGTGCAAACCATTAAACGGATTTGTATAATTTTGGTTTCATTTGAATCATCGCGATGTTTAGATTACGTACATATTTTTTTAAATATTTTTAGGATGCGTAAACAGCTTGAATTTTATTAAAACAAGTTGCAAAGTACCAATTTTTTAACTCTTTCTCAATTTCCGCGAAAACTTAAAACTTTTTCACTAATGTTATGGGGCCTCAGTAATCATATATTACGTAGGGATCCCCTAATTAAGAGAGTTTCTCAATATAATGATTAGAGTCTTTTAAAGATTTTTTTCTTTTTATCAGAATTGAAACCGCCATAACTTTTGCGCGCAAGAACCAAAATTAGTATCTCGAACAGATTTAAGAATGGGATTTTTTTCCCAATCTATGTACCAAAAATCTTTCATGTAGCTTAAAAAAAAAATTTTAAATTTTTTTTTATGGAAAACTAAAAAATTTTGTCTTTTCTTCATATATATATGGGGAATTCCAAGTGAAATCGGACAGTTCGGAGAAAAGTAATTTTTGATTTCAATTGTTTTTGGTTCAATTTATGCTCCTAGCCAACAGAACATTTTAGTATATTTTAAAATTATTTTTTGACCAACGGTACAGAGATATCGCATTTTTAAAGAACTATGTTCAAATAAATACTCATAACTTTTTTGATTTGTTTGTATTTTTATTAGCTATCGAAAAAAATATTTAAAAGAAAAGTGCACAGTGGGCTTCAATGTAATTTCGGGATTTAATATTTAAAATCAATTTTTAAACATGATTGCACTCTTCGATTTTTTCAAAACAAATTTATGTTAAACTACGTTCAATTACAAAAATTTTAAGCCCTATGCGGTAATGGGATTCGGACGATTACTATTTTTTCTGAATTTTTTAAAATTTGCCAATACAATTTTCCTTAATACCTTTGTCCAAAATTTGTATTTCCTGTATTTTTGAATCTAAGAGTACATATTTATCATTATATATTATATATTTATCATAAAAAATTGAAAAAATCCACAGTGGACTTTAATGGAATTTTCGCTGATGCATTTTCAAAATCGAAAAAATGACGCAGTTTTTAAGATGTTTGAGATAAATTCATAAATATAAAATCATAACAAATATTTATAAATGAAATTTTTAATTTTTTTAATAAAATAATAAATTTTGGACAAAGGTATAAAGGAAAAATTGTATTGACAAATTTTAAAAAAATCAGAAAAAATAGTAATCATCCGAATCCAATAGGGCTTAAAATTTTTGTAATTGATCGTAGTTTAACATAAAAGTTTTTTGAAAAAAGCGAAGGGTGCAATCATGTTTAAAAATTGATTTTAAATATTAAATCTCGAAAATTGCATTGAAGCCCACTGTGCATTTTACTTTTAAATATTTCTTTCGATAGCTGATAAAAAACAAACAAATCAAAAAAAAGATGGTCCCATCCAATATTAAAGAAGTTATGAGTATTTCTTTGCATGTAGTTTTTACAGAATTTGACTTTTTCAAGGCCCGATATCTCTGGAACCGTTAGTCAAAAAAAATTTGAAAATATACTAAAATGTTCTGTTAACCAGCAGCATCGCCACAGCAAAAAATAAAGGAAATCAAAAACCTCAACTTGAAAAAGTGTCCGATTTCACTCAGAAATCCCCATATATATATATATATATATATATATATATATACAGTCTGTCGCAAAAGTTAGTATACACCGTTGACACCAAAATGTATTAGAGATAAATATCACTATTACTTATTGAAAACATCAAAAAATTAGTTTTATTTGATAGACAAGAAGGTTGTCTTCCGTAATAGCAATTAAAAGCTCGCAATATTTGCATACATTAGCAATTTATGTCGCAAAAGTTAGTATACAACGGAGAATCCTCGTGGAACTGTGTAAAAAATTCTTGATATTTTTGAACAAAATGAAACTAAATCTGTACTTAAGATCATAAAGAGTACATTAATTGGTTTAAATGGCAGTTATAGTACTTATAGTGACAAGTCCAACGTACACTGGGTCGTAAAATCCACAAAAATTGGTCATCTGCACATACAACAACTGTAGCGACAAAATTCCGGGTGTTATGTCCTGTTTATGGATTCTAAAGCCATGAAATGCTCAGAAAAGCTCTAAAGTTTCAATATGGGGTGATCTTGATCGAGTTTCGGCTTGTCCTGTTTGAAAAAACGGGAATTTCTTGAAGGAAACCCATACTTTTGAGGTCATTGTCCTTTTGAAACATGTAATAATCCTTAATCCTTACACATAAGGACTTTCCTTTTGAGTTAATTTTCTCACAAATTATGTCCCTTTTCTCATTCCCACCAAAAATAAATTGTAGGAGAACCTCAAGTTCTGGTGTAAGCCCAACAGTGATACTCCACCAGCACAGAAGGATATGATAGCTAATTTAAAATTTTAATACAGAGCTTTCTCTGCTGTTATAACGCATGGATTGTGAAAAGTTATGTTCGCTTTACTTAGGACCAAAATACAACTAAATGGATCAGTTAGAAGTAGTTCATTAGACATTAGTAGTACATTAGACACTATGGACACGAGTAGCATGTCCGATACTGCTAAAAGGCCGGTAGGACAGTATAACAGTAGGGCTTACAACGGACCTTGAGGTTCTCCTACTATTTACTTTTGGTGGGAATATGGAAAGGGGCAACATTTGTGAGAAAATTAACTCAAAAGAAAAGTTCTTATGTGTAAGGATTAAGGATTATTACATGTTTCCAAAGGACAATGGCCTCAAAAGTAGGGGTTTCCTTCAAGAAATACCCGTTTTTTTTCAAACAGGACAAGTCGAAACTCGATCAAGATCACCCAATATTGAAACATTAGAGCTTTTCTGAGCATTTCATGGCTTTAGAATTCATAAACAGGACATAACACCCGGAATTTTGTCGCTACAGTTGTTGTATTTGTAGATGACCAATTTTTGTGGATTTTACGATCCAGTGTACGTTGGACTTGTCACTAAAAGTACTATAACTGCCATTAAAACCAATTAATATACTCTTTATGATCTTAAGTACAGATTTAGTTTCATTTTGTTCAAAAATATCAAGAATTTTTTACACAGTTCCACGAGGATTCTCCGTTGTATACTAACTTTTGCGACATAAATTTTGGTCTTTTTGGGATTCGAACCGTACATGTGCTAATATATGCAAATATTGCGCGCTTTTAATTGTTATTACGGAAGACAACCTTCTTGTCTATCAAATAAAACTAATTGTTTGATTTTTTCAATAAGTAATAGTGATATTTATCCCTAATACATTTTGGTTTCAACGGTGTATACTAACTTTTGCGACAGACTGTATATCTGTTTTGAATATGGATTATATTTGTCCATTCCTTTGCGTACCTCCCACACAAAATTTCGGATAAGTTCACTTTAAGACCTGCTCTCGAATCACTTTTATTTCTGTTGAAACAACATGCATTCCCTTCCTCAAATACGACGGTGCAAGTCCATTCTTTTTGATAAAACTGTCCGAATGGTGTAAAAACCCCATAGCACCATATGTAGTCGCTGCAGAGCACTATAACTCTCGAACTGATCAACCGATTTGGTCCAAAATTTGGCTTTCGTCATGTTTTGTCCAAACTTAGTTTCAGTTCGAAGATGGGCAAAAACTTCCTGTACTACCCCCTCAATATTTAAAAAAAAAAAAATTCACTAAAAATGCAAAATGGAATGCACGATGCCACAAAATTCTGAAAACACCCTAAATACATTCGATCTGTCCGTAGATGATAGTTTAAATTCAGATATCTCTGTTGGCAAAGCCGACGGATACTTTTTTTACTTGTTTCTTTTTTGGTTTTGGGAAGTTTAAAAGCGAGTTAAATTTTAAAAGTTATATCAGTCATACTTACTTCATAGGGGGAGTGGCGGGTCTTGGAAATTCGGGATTCTGTAAAGGCAAAAAAAAGGAAGCCCGTCAGATGATAATTTACCGCACACATTTTGTGAAGAGCACAGGCTTTCCAAAAAAATAAAAGGAAGCCCGTCACATTTTGTGTATAAACATTTCCGGGAAGAGCACAGGCTTCCCAAAAAAATAAAAGGCTTCAACACATTTAACATTATATTATAACTACCGTGTTTTAAAGTCTTCTGAGTGAATTTTTTAACAGTATTCCTGTTTTTTGAACAATAAATACTGTTTTTGACATGTAATTCCATAATTAATGCATTTTTTTCATAAATTTAAGGGATATGTTTTATGTTGTTGTTCTTTATTGTTGACCTGATGTAATTCTCTTTTATTTTGATTGTTGGTTCGGCTTTAGGTCATAGAAAATAAAAAGATGTTTGGTTTTTGTTTTTTTATTATTCTTTTATTTCTCCAATATTTCGATTGTCATCGACAATCATCTTCAGGGATCTATTTCACAAATAATAAAACACATATTACAAATTGATAAACAACTAAATATAACACAAATTATTACATTTTCTTAGCGAAGATCACCTGTGCTGCTTTAATGTCACCATCAAACTAAACTTTTTTACGTCTATGTTTTTGTACTAAATTCCTATACATATGTGCACAGTGGTCTGTATCGGTCTTATAATTAATTCTTTTTTCATTAGGTACGTCTATTATATGAAGCATCTCCAAAGTGAACAATAATTATGAAAAAATTTGAAAACACATGAAACGCCTTAAAGTTTAATGGTCAAAACATATGCAACTAAACCAAATCGAATTAGTTGCATATGTTTTGACCATTAAACTTTAAGGCGTTTCATGTGTTTTCAAATTTTTTCATAATTTTTGTTGGATATAGTGTCAAAACTTTTTATTTTCTTATACTTGAAGCATTGAATTATAAATAATTGCAAAAAATACCTATTTTACTTTCAACAAAATATTTTACAAAAAATTTTCTAAAACGTGCAATTTTGTTGCAAATGTATTGGTCACCACTGTATATACTTTATAGGGTCTCCGGCGAATATTTCGATGCGTTACAAACGAAATAACATACATATTTAATTATATCCTCCATATTATGGTGGAGGGTATAAAAATTTAAACGAATTTGTTCATGTTTATAGCACCATAAGCCTTTAGGCTAATTGCACTTTTGATAAATTAAAAGTATGGCGAATATACCGAATTTCGTAATACTTTGTACAAACCAAGATCAAGTTCCATTTCTTTAGGTATCTCCGCCGCATAAGTTCCACATTTATCTCTAAAATGGTGCGCAGGATAACTCTCGAAAGAAGTAATCGATTTTGTTCAAACGTTACGCATCGTAATATTTCTTCCAGACATAGACTAGGTCCCAGACCAGGTGGTATGCACCGGCTTCACTCGAAGGAATCTATGACCAGGGACCAGCCGGTGGCGTTTTCTTCTATACCGGATTGACGCGGAACCAAACAACACCCGTGTTCCGATTAGCGACTGCCACCTATGTGTACACATGTTTGTATGGTTTTTCGGTGTTGGATTTTTTGGTCCGTGCCGCGACGGTGGGAAAACCCAGGACCAATTTAGATGTGCTTAGATCAGGGACCCGCTTCTTTGCAAAAACAGTATAGTGAGGGCGCCCACTGAGTTGTTTTTGCATTTGCTTCTCTCTCTCACTTACAGTGTAAGTGAATGAAAACAAACAATAAACATCATGTGGTTGTTGTTTTCTTCACTCATACATACACACATACTAAAACATTGATGGAAATTCTTGGGCAACGCTGGCTTAGATTGTCACATCCGCATCCACTACAAACTTTGGTGAGATGCAATAGATTCCGGGAGTGGGTTCATCTCAGTGTTGTTCTGGACTAGTTCATGCGAGGGGCTACGACTGGGACTATGCTGCGTGAACATAGCCCCGAATGAGACATCGTCGTCATCAGAATACGAGACTCCCCCACAGTCCCTCCAACAACAGTTACACACGCAACACTTAACATCTGCCTTTGTGGTTCCAATCCCTGAAAATGCATCCTTTTTGCAATATAATTGCAATGGACTCCGAGGTAAGATTGAGGAAATAGTGGATTTCATGAGTCGGTAGAATATCATGGCACGGAAACCAAGAGCAACAACACCTTGAAGGTTACAACGTACTGAGGAATGATCGCACCAGAAGGGGAGGTGGAGATACATACCTATCTCGCTCAGTCTGACTCTAATGACCCGTACTTGGAATGTATGGGGTTAGCAGTTAGGTGTGGAACTGCCGAGGTAGAGTTGCTGAATGTATACATCCCATCGATAACAAGTTGTACTGCAGGTTATAGGCCCAACATAAGCTCGCTTTTGGAAGGGCATAACCGTCTGGTCTTGGGGGATTTCAATGTTCATTATGAGTTATGCCTCAGAAGAGAGCAGAGCGGTATAGTGCTAATTGCGCAGATTGATAGCTCCATGTTTTGCAAAGTCACAGATCCCCGGATATAAGCAACGTGTTACCTGATATGACAAATGACGTCAGCGGACAAGCCGTCGTTTCCATTGGATCAGACCATCTCCCTATAATTGTCTACATTAGCAGATCGACCGATTTCATCACCTCTGAACACCGCACTTTCATCAATCATTGGAAACTTAATTGGCCGAGTTTCAGAGAGTTTACTTATCACCGCTTCAGAGATCTGCCAAACCTTCTGATGATCGGAATGCAGAAAAGACATTTCGTGTCATCATAACCACTACATCCACTCGTTATATACCTGCTGGTCGAAACTTCCCAGCAGAGGCGACGGGATTAGCAACTGAGCGTAATGAACTTCCTCCACCACAAAGACAGGGAGCTGACACTGGAGGTTAACAGGTAGGTCGGTGAACTTAAATCGTTAAATAATCTTAAGATTTGCAAAGTTGTAGCCGGAATAAGTGAATTGTGGGCAACGGTTAAGTCTCGAACCCTGGAAAGAAGAAAGATAGGACCTCTATCACGTTTGGCGACGTTACACTGACTGATCCGAAAAGGTGCGCATGTAATTTTAATCAATAGTTTTTCGAGCACCCCTGGATGGACAGGAAGACTTAAGATAAAAACCTAAAAATTTGAACTGAACCTGAAGATCGGCTTAACCACCCGTGAAACGTAGCGTAATGGTTGAATGTGTGGGACTTCGGTAGACTCCTAATATGTCAATGTATATAATAGGTCTAATAAGCTCAACTCGAAAGAGAATTAATTAAATGAACTTCTTTATCTCAAAAATTTTAAAACCTACGAAAAAACCTAAAGGTCAGTCTTGTAGAGAATTTTCACAGCTACAACATTTTCTTAAGACTCATTTCGATACGACTTGCGGTTTCCAAGCAAAATCGTGAAAACTTAAAAACACCCTAAAATTGTGAATTTTGATCGCGATTTATTTAAAAATCCCTCCTGCGATTTTTTCTGTTTTTTTACATTTCTTATCATGAACATTGCTGTTTCAGAATCGGTGAAATCTTCCCATGTGTAAGCGGTTTTCATCAAAAGTTAGTTAAGACGCACTGAGCATGATATTGTTTTATAAGGAGGCGATACAGACAGTGCATTGTCTCAATTTGAACTTCTCTATCTCAAAAATGGAAACGCCTACGAAAATATTATAAAATATTATCTTATGGAGAATTTTCACAGCTACAACATTTTCTTTAGGCCCATTTACCTAGGACTCGCCGTTTCCAAGCAAAATCGTGAAAACCTAAAGTGTGAACTTAAATCGCGATTTATTTTAAAATCCCTCCGGCGATTTTTTTTGTTTCTTGATATTTCTTATCTATGATCATTGTATTTTCAGAATCTGCAAAAACTTCCCAGGTGTAAGCACCTTCCATTTAAATTAAGTTAAGGCACACCGTGAGAATACAGCATGAGAACTGCAACAGGCTGCCTCTTCTTGTCTTCAGAAGACCGACAGCACAATGGCATGCTCTCGTTGAAGTACTTGCTCTGCTGTTACCGTGAGAGCCATTCTAATTACCATACAGTGGAAAGGACCCCCACCCAAGCATGGCAGGAGGTATTTTCATGATCTAGAAGGAGAGGTCCAACGTTACAAGAGATAACCCCTTGATCAGCAACCGTATCGTGCAAATTAATTTCCTATGAAGACGTGGACCCATACAGAAAAATTTCATGTGGAAATACCAAATTTTTGCCATATCGGTGGGACATTGAGGCTAAAAGCTTGAAAATATCGAAAATCGGGAGGTACCGTTCTATTGGGGCTATGTGATAGCGTGAACCTATACCTGAAAAATTTCAAGTGGAAAGTTGTATGCCATTAGCGAAGACTAAATACACAATTTCAGCTATTTCGGTGTGATTCTTAGGTCACAACCTTCAAAATATCGAAAACCGGGAGGTGCCGTTCTATGGAAGCTATATGAGAACGTGAACCTATTTAGCCCATTTTCGATGCCAAACATCCTAGGAGTAATAGAAACTTCTATACAAAATACAAACATTTCCTACAACAACAGGAGCTTTGTAGTAATTCGAACGAATTCGAATCGTCTTAGAGAAACAGGCCACAAACTACAGAAATATGTTTTAAAACATCAAATTTCCATACAATTAGAAATTGGTATTTTACCTCAAATGTTTTGAGCACCACTGTATATAGATTCTATGAAAACCTCAGATTTTTGTTTAAATTTATTAATCTTCTCCAACACTCTGCATGATATTTAAACGAATGTGATTAAATCTAATAGTTGCTCTCGTGAACGTGTCACTAGTAAAGTTTCACATTAATTCACCAGAGCCAAATACGTAATGTAATCTCATTCCATAAAGTAACCCCATTCACACACATTCATACAAACTCTATACCATGCATGCTTTTACACACCTACTTTAGTAACAAGTAAATGCCGAAAATACTTGCGGCACTTTCACAAATTTTACCCTACATTTTCAGCTGTTATCCTTGTGTAAAGTTCATGGTTTTGTTGACCTTATTTTGCTCTCCTTCGTTCTCCTTATAAAATGGGGATATAGACAAAATGGCAAAATGGGGATGTAGACACATACACATACATACATACATATGTATATATGAAAACATTTGGCTTCCCGCAAAAATATTTTCAAGGATATTAACTTGTTTGTATATACACACATAGGTACATACATATGTATATGTAAATGTGTCATGACACATATTTTGGCTTATGTCGTCTGTTACTTTGAAACATTTTGTTTGTGGAAAATTTTTGGGAATTTCAGGTCCTTTTTTCGGAGCATTCCTTTGGAAAATAGTTTGATTGGTTAGTTGCTTTCCGATTTGGGCGCCTGGTAAATGAAATGCTTTTTGTGTTTGATTTCAGGGACATTTTTTGAGATTGATGGATGACTGACATATTGTCTGAATGTCAAGGTAATAAGAAACATATAAAACATGCGTGCATCATTCTCTTAGATTTTGTATTAGAGATGCCAGAAAAAACGTATGCGATTTCCTAGTTTAATAAAATTTGTTCAAATATCTGTAAGCCGTAATAACATACAAGGTTGTGTATATTGCTGGAGGTAGAAGGAGGAGCTAAAATACCAAAGCTCATAAATGATAGTCGGGTCGGGGCCGACTATGTGATACCCTACACCACTACCCTTGTACATAAGCTTTTGACTGGTAAAATTCAAAATATTAAAATTGGGGTAGGTTAGCGCCTTTGCTCTGAATGTCTTCATTAATACAGGTCAGTTTTGTTGAAACGCATTTAAGTGCAGAACAACTCAAATAAAAAATTAAAAAGTGGGATGTACGCCAACCATCAATAGGCTTCATTCTCTGTGAGACCCCCATCAACCGCCAAAATTTCGTGAGGATCCGATCAAAATTCCTACCTGTAGTGTGATTGCACAAAAAATGGGAAAAAGGGATGCATTACCGACTATTGCGGTATCTCTGTTGTTTGATCACCTATGACAACCTATTTTACATCTATGTAAAGGTGATATTTTCTACTTTCCTTGCCAGGTTTTGCTTTCGATATACATCTTACAGTAGAGAGATATTCGCTTCGAAATAAAACGTTGGCCTTTTCTCCAAATAAGTTATTTTCACATTCCGACCCCTGAATAATATCTGACCATTACCAAAATCAATAGGTTTTTTCCTCAGTGGGACCCCCCTTAACACCCAAAATTTTGTGACGATCCAATCAAAACTGCGACGTGTAGAGTGATTACAAAACAAATTAAAAAATGGGATGTATTACCGACTATTGCGATATCTCCGTTATTTGGCCACTTTTTCTCCAAATAAGTTTTTTGCCCATTCCGACCCCTGAATATTATCAGACCATCACCAAAATCAATAGGCTTTTTCCCCTCCGGGATCTTCATCAACAACCAAAATTTTGTGATGATCGGATTAAAATTGCGACCTGTATCGTGATTACAAGGTTTAGATGGACAGACGGGCAGACGAATGGATACACATAGCCAGATCGACTCAGCTCGTCGAGGCAGTCATTTTGGTATATATATGTATGGGTCTACGACACATTATTTCGATGCGTTACAAACTTTTTGGCCAAAAACAACTTATAATACCCTCCCTAATAGTGGTGTAGGGTATAAAAATTGGATTGGATTAGCGACTATTGCGATATCTCCGTTGTTTGACAACCTACGCCAACCTACGAGGGCGGTTCGGAAACTTCTTAGCCTATCAATCAATGAAAGAGAATAGTTAGTTTTTCAAAAATATTTTTATTTTTTAATATAATCTCCTGAAACTTCAATACACTTAGTCCAACTCTTTTCCAGCAATTTTATCCCTTGATTAAAATAGTTTTCCTCAAGGTCTTCACAATAGTGGTTTACAACTGTAATTGCATTTTCATTTGAGGTTAAACGCTTGCCATCAAGGAATTTTTTTAGATTTGGGAACAAGTAAAAGTCACTGGGAGCTAAATCAGGAGAATAAGGTGGGTGGTCAAGCAACTCGTACTTTAATTCGTTGATTTTAGCCATTGTTAAAACACTCTTGTGCGCTGGTGTGTTGTCTTGATGAAAAATTATTTTTTTGTGTTGTAAGCCAGGACGTTTTTCTCGAATTTGTACATTTAATTGATCCAAAGGTTGCAATAGTACTCCGAATTTATTGTTTTACCCTTTCGCAGATAGTCAATCAATAAAATACCTTTGAAGTCCCAAAAAAAACCGTTGCCATAACCTTACCAGCCGATTGAATTGTTTTTGCCTTCTTTGGGGCACTTCCTCCAGCTTCAGTCCATTGTTTGGATTGTTCTTTTGTCGCTGGAGTATAGTGGTGGATCCTTGTCTCATCAACAGTTATGAAACGCCGCTTAAAATCCATTTTATTTCGCTTAAAACGATCCAAACAAGCTTGAGAAATGTTCATTCTTATGCGTTTTTGATCGACTGTTAACAAATGCGGCCGGCACCCATCTTGCAGAAAGCTTTTTCATCTGTAGTTCTTCATGCAAAATTAAATGGACTCGATCATTTGAGATGCCCATGATATTAGCAATTTCACGCACTTTTATTCGTCGATCATTTAATACCATATCATGCACTTTGGCTACAATTTCTGTTGTTGTTGCTGTTAAATTCAGCAACCCATTTTTTTACTGTTGCATATGAAGGAGCACTTTCACCTAACACATTCGCCATATCATTATGAATTCTTTGTCCCGATAAACCTTTTTTATGTAAATATTTAATGACAGCACGCATTTCTAATTTTTCCATTGTAAAAAATTGCGGATGCGTCTTTTTTGACCACCTGTTTCTATATGATATTTTCTTCTTCCAATGATAGGCCGTTGGAATACCCCTACTATAAGCCGAGATATTCGCAAAGAATACAGGTTTGAATTTTCTCCATATACGTTTTTGCCCATTCCGACCCCCTTGCGTTAGTGTAAAGGAGATCTTTTCTTCTTCCATTGACGGGCTTTCCTTTTGGGATACTCGTACTAAAAGCTGAGATATTCGCATAAAAGCTAAATACTTTTCGATAATTTTTCAAAATTATTGGCATTTTCCTTTACCAAACCTCTTACTTCGTGCAAAAATGTGTCAGCATTAAAATATAACTGCGAGCGTGATTATGGTTACATTACACACAATTAAAACTGTGGGATCCCTATATATACTAGACTGTACCTATATTATCTGACCGCATACATCAGCATAATTGATATCAATGGAAAGGTCAAGAGTTCCTCTTCTAAATATAACTTACCGGGGTGGAACATATCTTCCAGGAATAAAGATATGGTCATTATTAGACAGCGGAATCCTATACAAATGCATATATAGTTAGGATGGTCGTAGAGAAAATCTGATTAGACAGAAACTCGTTTTATCACAAAATAAAACGAATTAGGCCCAGAAATGTTTACATGTTTTGCATATCGTGCATATTTTGACATATTTTTACATACGAGCCCTAACCACTAATAATTCGTACACCAGGTATTTTTGCGCTATTCAACATGCAATTTAATTGACATCAAATGTATGTCTAAAGAGAATAGATTTTCATAAATTTTTGTGGGATTACTTTTTTAGACACATTATTGAACGGGTAAATTTTGTTCATCGTTTGGAAAATAATAATTGTGGCCTGTAGCTCTATTTGCAGAAAATTCGCTTTTGGCCTCCATACGAAATACTATGAAAAATAAAGAGCGACCAGGGGGCACGGGTTATCGTTAACCGATCGTCATCAATTTCTGTAAATCGTGTTTCAGCCACAACAATGGTAGGGCTTTTCCGGCGATTGGACCACAATTGCGGCCTTTAGAGAATTTTCGTGAATGTGCACTTTTGGCCCCATACAAATTACTATAGAAACAAAGATCGCTCGATTGGCACGGGTTAACGTTAACCGATCGCCGAAAAATTTCATATATAAGGTTTATGGATCAAATGGAAACAAATTTATAGGGTAGGAATTCCAAAATAAAATTTAAATTTTTTTTTTGGCCTCCTTATTATACATACTTTAATAACACTTTGTTGAAATAGGCTCTGTGTACGAATTAATTGTGGTTAGGGCTCGTATACATATGGATAGAATGAGCATATTCAAAACCATATGCAAAAATATATACAACGATTTGTGGTCTAAATATCCCACCGAAATGGCTGGAATTTGGTATTAAGTTTTCGTTAGGGGTATAAAACTTTACACCTGCAATTTGTCCGCAGAGGTTCACGTCTTCATATAGCCCCCATAGAACGGTACCTCCCGATTTCCGTTATATTGAAGGTTGTGGCCTCAACATCACACTGAAATGGCTGAAATTTGACATTAAGTCTTCGTTGGTGGTATAAAAATTTCCACCTGAAATTTGTCGGTATAGGCCTACGTCTTCATATAGCCCCCATAAAACGGTATCTCCAGATTTCTGGTATTTTGAAGGTTGTGGCCTCAATATACCTCCGAAATGGCCAAAATTTGGTATTAAGGTTGTGGCATCAACATCACACTGAAATGGCTGACATTTTGTATTAAGTCTTCGTTGGGAGTATAAAACTTTCCACCTGAAATTTTTCAGTATAGGTCCACGTCTTCATATAGCCTCCCGATTTTCGGTATTTTGAAGGTTGTGGCCTCAATATCCCACCGAAATGACTGAAATTTGGCATTTAATCTTCGTTGAGAGTATAAAACTGTCCACCTGAAATTTGTCGCTATAGGTCTACGTCTTCATATAACATTTCTTAGCAGCCGTAAAGGACGAAAGATGAGTTTCGAGAAGTTGCAAACACAACAGGAAGCAAAAGCCTACTTCGCTCCGGCTTCGGCTGTAAAACTAAGTGTCAACACACCAGACATTCATTGGACTCGTACCAACTGAGGACGCTAAAAAATGCGAGATAGCTAGTGACTATTTATCTCTGTACAGCCATAATATTTCAGTCAAAATATACACTTGTATAAGAGGGAAATAGCAAAAATTCCCACAAAGCAAACTTTTGGTGGAAAGCTAGGGTTTCCAATTAGAAGTAACGTCCTAAAAGTCCCCATCGATCCATCGATTATATGGTTAATCCGGTTATTTTAGCCGGTTCGCCTGAACATGTGCCTATTTCCCTTATTAGTGCATGTAAATGATGTGTTTTATAGAACCGCTATATCTCAATAATGGTTCCATCTAGGAAAAAAAATTATAAAGATCAAGTTTGTAGAAAATGTTTTATTCTACAATATTTGCTCTAGTAACTTTTTGATTGGACCCACCGTTTTCAAGAAAAATATCCGAAAACCTAAAAAAACCCTAAATTTTGACATTTGACCACGAATAGCTGTTTTTGCACACATGGGATTTATGTGGACTTTTAGGATATTGCTTCTAATTACAAACACCCTAGCCATCCACAAAAATTCAGCTTTGAAGGAATTTTTGCCATTTTAATGTCTATTTTGACTAGATCATAACTAAAATTAACAAATTAACATTTGTTACTTTGGTCTAAGTAAACAGTTCATAACAAAACCACTTCTCGTCAAACAAAAATCACATGGGCACGTTTGAAACAGTTGATTCTGAACTTGGTATGTTTGAGAGATAAATTCTTCGTAAGATATATGGACCAATTTGCGAGAATGCTATTCTTTCTACAATATTCGAGTTCGATCAAGTTGACTCCCATAGTCACTTAAGGATGAATTTATTTAAGAACGAAAAGTTGAGGTTCATCCAGATATCCAGGAGTTCCTTCTCTGTCATATACGACGGGCCCTTTCTGACTGGAAAAACAGGTCGCTCCTCAGTATGCTGTTTTGCAGTTCTTTTCCCGAATCTTTTCATTTTGTCTGAATTATTTTTATACCCTTTACCATAGTATGGAGGGTATATTAAGTTTGTTTTTCCGTTTGTAACGCAATGAAATAATCATTTGCGATTCCTTTAAAGTATGTATTCTTGATCAGGATAAAATTCTGAGTCAATCTAGCCCCGTCCGTCTGTCGGGCTGTTGTAGAGTTGGGAACTAGTTCCTTAATATAGTTCCATAGTTCCGAGAGCGATATAGTTCAATGAATCTTCCAGTTCTTTCTGTTTTCTTCGTTCCAAATAGTTCCGATACCAATATAGTTCAACGAATCTTTCTCTTCGGTCGTTCTTTTTATTTCCTTCGTTCCAAATAGTTCCGAGAGTGAAGTAGTTTAACGATTTTTTTCTATTTCTTTTTGTTTTCATCTTATGGTGGATTAATTTACATAAAAATAAATTGCAGCGATGTAACGAGGATAACGATTTACGTTTGTTTTACAATGTGACCGCATCTGAATGATGAACGAACCGAACGAGAAAGATCGAAGTGAGTGTGGAATTAAAGGAAGAAAATCAACTATACAAATGAAAGGAATTATATGCACGAATGGAACTATATAAACTAAAGGAACTATATAAATGCAGGAACTGGATATAGTTTCAATAGTTCCTTGTCCGGAATAGTTCCTTTGAACTAGTTCGTTCCGGAACTACACAACTCTAGTCTGTTGTAATCACTTCAGCGTCTAACAAAAATGAGATAGAACGCTAGATTTTTGCATCCGAGTATCTTTCTTCAAGTTCGAAGATGGGCCATATTTGGTATAGCCCCCATATAACGGTACCTCACGATTTTTGAAAATGTATCTTTATTCATGACCAAATTTGCTGTAATTTGACGTTTGAAGGATCGCAATAGATTTTTCTTGTATTAATATTCAGCGTTGTAAAATTTTGCAATTGAAAGAGGAAAAGTTAGATGATAGCGAAGCCGTCCCACATCCGATATGTCTGGGGAGCCTTTACAAAAGGCGAAATATGTCATGTCACATAATGGTGGGTGTGTGGGTTCGAGTCGTCCACTCTTTGATATAGACTCCATATAAAATTACTACCTGATTGAACACATTTTTATACCCTCCACCATAGTATGGAGGGTATATTAAGTTTGTCATTCTGTTTGTAACACATCGAACTAATCATTTGCGACCCTATAAAGTATATATATTCTTGATCAGGATAAAATTCTAAGACGATCTAGTCATGTCCGTCTGTGTGTCTGCCCGTCTGTCTGTCCGTCTGTCCGTCTGTTGTAATCACTCTAGCGTCCGCAATAATTGAGATAGAGTGCTGAAATTTTGCACCAGAGCGTCTTTTTTCCATAGGCAGGTCAAGTTCGAAGATGGGCTATATCGGTCCACTTTTTGGTATAGCCCCTACCTCCGGATTTAAGGTATTTTGACGTTCTTCGCCACATTTGCAGACCGAATTAGCTATAATTTGGCACTTAGGGTTCCTAGTGATCAACAAACTTATATCCCAAAGAATATGGGCATAGGTCCATGTTTTGGTATAGTCCCCATATAACGGTACCTCCCGATTTTCGGAATTTTGAGAATTTTAGCGACAATTTTTAACCGAACTATCTGCAATTTGACATTTGAGGTTCTCAGTGGTCATGAAACAACTCCACGAAACATCGTCAACATAGGTCCATGTTTTGGTATAGCCCCCATATAACGGTACCTCCCGATGTTCGGTATTTTGAGAATTTTAGCTACAATTTTTAACCGAACTAGCTGTAATTTGCTATTTGAGGTTCTCAGTGGTCATGAAATATATCCGCCAAGCATTGTCAACATAGGTCCATGTTTTGGTATAGCCCCCATATAACGGTACCTCCGGATTTTCGGTATTTTGAGAATTTTAGCCACAATTTGTAACCCCAAATATCGGTACCTCCCGATTTTCGGTATTTTGAGAATGTTAGCTACAATTTTTAACCGAACTAGCTGTAATTTGCCATTTGAGGTTCTCAGTGGTCATGAAATATCTCCACCACACATCGTCAACATAGGTCCATGTTTTGGTATAGCCCCCATATAACAGTACCTCCCGATTTTCGGTATTTTGAGAATTATAGCCACAATTTGTAACCGAACTATCTGCAATTTGACAGTTGAGGTTCTCAGTGGTCATGAAAGATCTCCACCACACATCGTCAACATAGGTCCATGTTTTGGTATGGCCCCCATATAACAGTACCTCCCGATTGTCGGTATTTTGAGAATTATAGCCACAATTTGTAATCGAACTAGCTGTAATTTGCTATTTGAGGTTCTCAGTGGTCATAAAACATCTCCAATAAACATCGTCAACATAGGTCCATGTTTTGGTATAGCCCCCATATAGCGGTACCTCCCGATTTTCGGTATTTTGAGAATTTAAGCTACAGTTTTTAACCGAAATAGCTGTAATTTGACATTTGAAGTTCTCAGTGGTCATGAAACATCTCCGCCAAACATCGTCAATATAGGTCCATGTTTTGGTATGGCCCCCTTATAACCGTACCTCCCGATTTTCGGTATTTTGAGAATTTTAGCTACAATTTTTAATCGAACTGGCTGTAATTTGTCATTTGAGGTTCTCAGTGGTCATGATACATCTCAACCAAACATCGTCAACAGAGGTTCATGTTTTGGTATAGCCCCCATATAGCGGAATCTCCCGATTTTCGGTATGTTGAGAATTTTAGCTGCAATTTTTAACCGAACTAGCTGTAATGATCGGTATTTTGAGAATTTTAGCTTCAATTTTGTCTATTCAAAAATAATCGTCAATATAGGTCCATGTTTTGGTATATCCCCCCATATAACTGTACCTCCCGATTTTCGGGAATTTTCAGTGGTCACGAAATTTCTTCACTATAATTCGTCAACATGGGTCAATTTTTGAGGGTCTACATTGTTTTTGGGTGCCACCGTGGTGCAATGGTATGCACACCCGCCTTGCACGCTGAAGGTCGTGGGTTCGATTCCCTGGCCAGTCAACATCAAACATTTTTCGACGGTGGCAAAATACCCCTCAGTAATGTTGGCGACATTTTCCTGAGTATTTCAGCCTTGTAAAACTTCTCTACAAGTGGTGTCTTAGACACGCCGTTCGGACACGGCAATAAACAGTAGCTCCCTTATCATTGAGCTAATATGAATCGGGGTGCACTCATTGATATGAGAGAAGTCTCCCTTGTCCCGTATGGGATGTTTGTGGAAAATTATATTATTACATTGTTTTGATGAAACTACCCTCAATTTGACTCTTGAAGTTCCCTGCAGCTATATAAGTGGTACCTTTCACCTAGCTGAACACATTTTTTTAGATTAGATTAGATAACACTGTGCAACAAAATGGAGGTGAAAGTCTGGGGCACGGAAAATTCCTCTTGGAGAAGAAAGGCCTTTGTGAGTATATTATGAACTCCGAAGGACAGATCCGCGGTGAGTCGAACTTCCGCGTTATGGCGGGATGAATTTTTTGTTATAGACCCTGTTGGCCATCAGGAATTAGCGTTTTATCTTTGTTCACTGTTGCTTAAGTGCTCTACAAAAACAACAAACAAAGATATAATGCTAATTCATGATGGCTTGCAAAAACTTCATCACGCCATAACGCGGAAGTTCGACTCACGGCGCATCTGTCCTTCGGGGTTTTTAATATACACACACCAAGGCCTTTCTTCTCCAAGAGGAATTTTCTCTGCCCCAACATTTGTGTTCACAGTGTAATTTAAGCAATAGTGGGAGGCAGTAGGAGTGTAACCATTGTCGAAAAGTTGTTCCACCTAAAATTGTAAAAGGACCCTAATTATTCCATTTTAATTAAGACTATTTTATGGTGGAGGGTATAAAAAGTTCGGCCCGGCCGAACTTAACGAATTTTTACTTGTTGAAATTAGTTTAGATAATTATCCGTGGTCGAACAATTTTTGCCGACAGGTAAGGAAACTACTTGTTCCATTTTGGTTAAGAATATTTTATGTTCGGTCCTTTACGACTTTTTACTTGTTTCTGAATAATTTTTCTGAATCTTAGGAGAGCGTCGGTCTTTTTTTTTTTCTTGGTGGCCATTGCATCATCTTAGAAAGCTTCCGGAATACTTTTCCGGATTAGACTATTGGTTAAACGCCACTTTTCCAAAAATTATTAAAAATGCTCTCTTCTAAAGTTTGTATAAAATCTATTGATTTTGGTTCGGTATATGACGTTTTTGGTCATATGTATTATACTTTTGAAAAGTATGTCACACATTTTTGAAGGACATCTCTGATATAAATGCTAGCGATTTGACGGTTATGGCCCAACGGAAGGCCAAAATACCGATGGTAATACCGAGTTGAAGATAACAAAACAAAACATGGCTCCCAAAATTGAGATGTAACGTAGAAGATTAGCGCGTTTGGAAATATGTATATTCCTAGTTCGGCCATTCTTTCAATGCGTGTCTTTATTACCACCATATCTAAGCATTGTTTTAGCCTCTTTAGCCTAAATTTAACACCATCGTCATAAAAGGAATATCAAGTAGAATATACTTACTGCATTGGTTACTTGTTAAATATTATTGTTTCCATGTGAGTTTCTAGTTGAAATCTCTGAAAGCCCACAAAAAACCTTAAACGATTTTATGGCACGTTCTGCAGTCTTCGTTCGGCATTTGTTCTGCTTATAAACATAACTACCTATTTGAATAAACTGTGATTTTCCGTAATGCAAATATTATCGTTTCTTCTTTCTCCTTTCCATTCCATCCGTCAAGTCTAATAGAACGTGCTAATTGTAGCGAAGTGTTGTTAGCATATGGTGGGATTGTGTGTAGGTTCTATGTGGGTTTAATGCAAAAAAATTCAAAACAAAATGTTGGCACGTACCTCACATAGCCCAAACATTGAATGCAATAAGAAGGTAATGGCTATTGGCGCCTTTTTCACACTTTATAAGACATACCCACATACATATGTTTCTATTTAAGGTAATGTGTGGAATTTTACATGTCTATATGATGCAGGACAAATAAATGTCCATCAGTGCATCCTTCTGTTCGTAGTAATTTCTGTTGACTTTTTTCTTGTGGGAAAATGTTTACATATTTTGTGTGAAAGGATAACTGAAACAGAGAGAGGAGAGAGCCTGTCACGTGTTATTTGTGAAAGAATGATAGAATTTTAGTTTGACTAGTTTGTGAGACTTGCGTGATGGAATGTTTTATCACGTGTGTTTTTATTAGTTTGAAAGGTGCAAGTGGTTTTGCAGAATATGTAAATAATATCTAGAGTTAGAGGACAGTGTAACTTATAGATGGGATACTAAAATAGTTGTACATTATTTTAGGTTACCGTGTTAGGAACTAAAATAAGGGAGTGTAAAGGCGTTTTTTAAACAAAATGTAGCAAAATTTAAAAGTGAGCTTTAATAAGGTTCTTTCTGGAATTGATTGAAACCCTTTGATAACACTGTGCAACACGAAAATTGTTAACCATATTCTGACACCGCTGCGTGATAGAAGACCAAAAAAGAGAGAACACGTGTCTCGCCGTTTTTTCGTATCTCATCAACTTTCGCGGTTATAGGCCTCCAAAGGTTTGAGGCTTTGATGTAAAAAGGGTCATTTAGTCAGGACTATATCTTCCAAACCCTTAGGAAATTTGAATTCATCTCAGAGGCAAAGTTGTAGCTCTTGTCTTAAAGAACAAAAATTGAGAACACATATAACCCATCAAACATCATCTGCAAGGACAAAATCGGCATGGTCAAATTTCTTTTAAAATTTTTCTCAAGTTTTGTTATACAGCTTTCAAACCGATGAAAATTGAAGCAAACAACCAACTAGAAAAATGTACCTTAGATCTTAGTAAACAACTTTCTGGAACATACGAACTCTGTAGAAACGGATCTTAAAGGTCAAAATAGCAAAACAATTGCGATGTTATCCTCTTTTCCAGGATTCTGCTCCATAGATATTAAACCGTTCAAAATTCAAGAAAACAATCAACCACAATAGCGTAGCAAAGGCATCAATAAACAACTTTCTGGAACATGCGAAATGTCTATGAAGGGTTCTTAATGGTAAAAATAGCAAACATCTTTTGAAAATATCCAATTTTTATACATTTTTCTTTGACTCTGGTCCAAAGATACGCAACCGCCCAAAAATTAAGGATACCATCAACCACAAAAATGTTCCTAAGATTTCAATAAACAACTTTTTAGAACATATGAAGATTCTAGGAATGATTCTTATAGCAGAAATTCACGAACAATTAAATTTTTTTAACATTCCCCCTGCTCAGGTTTGGAAATAACACACTGTTAAAAACTCAAGGAAGTTTGAAAGGTTTATTATTTACGGACCTGAACAACAAAGAATGATCTAAAATAATCTAATTTTGAGCTTGAAGAATCGTTCCTAGAATCGTCATTTGTTCTAAAAACTTGTTTGTTGAAATCTAAAGTACATTTTTGTAGTTGACTGTATCCTTAATTTTTGGGCGGTTGCGTATCTTTGGACCAGAGTCGGAGAAAAAAGTATAAAAATTGGATATTTTCAAAACATTTTTGCTATTCTGACCATTAAGAACTCTTCATAGACATTTCGCATGTTCCAGAAAGTTGTTTATTGATGCCTCTGCTACGCTATTGTGGTTGATTGTTTTCTTGAATATTGAACGGTTTAGTATCTGTGGACCAGAACCAGAGAAAACAGGATACAAATCACATTTGATTTGCTATTTTCACCTTTAAGAACCGTCTGTACAGAGTTTGTATATTCTAGAAAGATGCTTATTGAGATCTGAGGTACAGTTTTGTAGTGGGTTGTTTGCTTCAAATTTGATCGGTTTGATTGCTGTATAACAACCCAGCAAAATTTGACGGAAGGGGTTCTTTGCGATGACGTGATTTCATGTCATCTTTTGCATTGGTTCAAAGGAAGTCGTGAAAGATCCGATCTTTTCATTAGGATTTGAACCAATGCCAAGGAAGTCGTGAAAGATCCGATCTTTTCATCAGCATTTGTACCCATTCCATCGATCCAATAGAGATGATGTTTGTGTTTTTATTTACACACCTGTTTATTTTCATTTTGGTATGTTCCAGTAATGCAAAAATCTACTAATTTTTACTATTTTTTCCGATAACATAAAGGAAAAATTGTTATCGTAGTAAAAATAAGTAGATTCTTGCAGTTTCTGGAACAGGCCAAAGTTGTTAGAACTGTCGTCGTGATGTTGTCTTACATTTCCTGCATATCAAACAACTAAAATTTCTAAACAATTGGTATTATATGAAGTCCCAACCATCGAGCTAAAAATAGAATCGGACTGCACACATTGCTATTTTAAAAGTTCCCTTGTCTGTTCTAAATCTGACATAGAATGAAATCAATCAAATCTCGCTTCTTGGAATTTGAAAAAAAAGTCCGAAACGAAAAGGAACAAGAATCTGAAAATAAAGAAGAAACTACTTTTGGAAAGAAACAATTAAAAATAAATTAATTAAGCATAAATGGTATTTTCCATAAAAAGTCTCTCCTCCACGTTCGTTACATTTTGTTCTTAGAGATCCCTAAAGCAAGCCGGGTTGTAGATCACTACATATTTCCGTCACTAAACAAAAGAGTATAAATTACCAAAATGTTGTTATAAAATAACAAAATTATAAAATAAAAGTAATTTACGAAATAAAAATACTTAAAGGAGTGCATTTGGAGTCCATGTTGAAATCTGAACTGGTGATGGGAAGATAATTGAAAAAACCTTTTGTAAGATGAAAGAATATCAGTTGCGGAGAACGGAGGAAGTAATCTTTTGCGTTGCAGCGGTGGTGATTACATTGCAATTTTGGATGTAAACTTTTGAAAAACTAAACTGATAAATTAATTGTAGCTATTTCATGAATTCGTTTGAATTAATAAAGAGTTTGGTTTTTCATGAAAACCATATTTCAATACAGCATTTCCATTTTCCAAACAAGACATGAAAATTTCATGCCAAGGGGTTGGTGAAAATGACATGCCAAAGCATTGGTTAAAATGACATGTCAAAGCATGGGTGAAAATGACGTGTCAAAGCATTGGTGAAAATGACATGTCAAATCATTGGTGGAAATGACATGCCAAAGCATTGGTGGAAATGACATGTCAACGTATTGGTTAAAATGACATGCTTAGGATCCAGAAAAGAACGTCATCTTTTGGGGTCCACGCTCATATAAAATTCATCGATGAAGATGCTAAAAAGATGACATGCTAGATCACTTGCACCCATGATTGAATGTCATCTTTGGCATCGAACATTTTGCTGGGAAAACTTGAGAAAAAATGTAAAAGAAATTTGGCCATGGCGATTTTGACCTTGCAGATGAAGTTTGATGGATTAATTTTTTTGTTCTTTAAGACAAGAGCTACAACTTTGCCTCTGATATAAATTCAAATTTCCTAACGGTTTGGAAGATAGAGTCCTGACTAAACGACCCTTTTTATATCAAAGCATCAAACTTTTGGAGACCTATAACCGCTAAAGTTGATGAGATAGGGAAAAACGGCGAGACACGTCTCTTCTCATTTTTGGTGTTCTATCACACTGTGAAGTCAGAATATGGTTAATAAAACATGACTCAAAAAATTACACACAGTGTAAGTCTACCAAGTCTACTACCCAGCAAAATGTTCTATGCCAAAGATGCCATTCAACCATGAGTGCAAGTGATCTGGCATGTCATCTTTTTAGCATTTTCATCGATGAATTTTATATGAGCGTGGACCCCAAAAGATGCTATTCATTTTTGGATCCAAAGCATGTCATTTACACTAATGCTTTGACATGTCATTTTCACCAATGCTTTGGCATGTCATTTCCACCAATGCTTTGACATGTCATTTTCACTAATGCATTGGCATGTCATTTTCACCAACCCTTTGCAATGACATTATCATATAACAACATTGGTTGTGATTCCGAGTCTCCGCAAACATCAAGCCTATTGTAAATAATTAATCTTATATATTTATTATTATTCATCTCTATTGGATCCATGGAATGGGTAACCTACTGATGAAAAGATCGGATCTTTCACGACTTCCTTTGCATGGGTTCAAATGCTGATGAAAAGATCGGATCTTTCACGACTTCCTTTGCATTGGTTTAAATGCTAATCAAAAGATTGGATCTTTAACGACTTCGTTTGAACCAATGCAAAAGATGCCATGAAGTCACGTCATCGCATGGAACGCCTTCCTTCATATTTTGCTGGGTATACGAGGGCGGTTCGGAAACTTCTTAGCCTATCAATGAAAGAAAATAGTTAGTTTTTCAAAAATATTTTTATTTTTCAATATAATCTCCTGAAACTTCAATACACTTAGTCGAACGCTTTTCTAGCAATTCTATCCCTTGATTAAAAAAGTTTTCCTCAAGGTCTTCAAAATAGTGGTTTACAACTGTAATTGCATCTTCATTTGAGGCAAAACGCTTGCCAGCAAGGAATTTTTTTAGATTTGGGAACAAGTAAAAGTCACTGGGAGCTTAATCAGGAGAATAAGGTGGGTGGTCAAGCAACTCGTACTTTAATTCGTTGATTTTAGCCATTGTTAAAACACTCTTGTGCGCTGGTGCGTTGTCTTGAAGAAAAATTATTTTTTTGTGTTGTAAGCCAGGACGTTTTTCTCGAATTTGTACATTTAATTGATCCTAAAGGTTGCACTAGTACTCTGAATTTATTGTTTTATTTAATGACAGCTCGCATTTCTATTTTTTTCCATTGTAAAAAAATTGTGGATGCGTCTTTTTTGAACACCTGTTTCTATATGAAGGAGTTGTCAGATCGAAACAAAATTTAACATGTGTTAATAACAGAGATGGAAGTTTCCAAAACACTTAACTTTTTTCTGTTTATACCGCGCTTTTTGTGCCAGGCTAAGAAGTTTCCGAACTGCCCTCGTACTTAGATCTTACTATGGGTACTTACTTACTTAGTTGGCCAGTTACAGGAAATTTGTCCTATAAGCCGAAATAAGAAAATATTTACATTCATCTCTATTTGTTGCTTTACTTCTCCAGTTTGGAATACCGCGTTTTTCGATCTTGCTCCATCGAAGCCTTGGCCTTCAAGTTCTGCGTAAACCGTCATGTGGCCCATATTTATACACCTTTTTAGAGGGTTCATCGCTCATTCTTATGACATTGCCCAGCCAATGCAATCGTTGTATCTCGATACGTTTAACTGTACTGATGTCGTTGTATAGCAAATACAGCTTGTGGTCCATACGACATCGATATTCACCGTCAACGCAGACCGGCCCGTAGATCTTTCGAAGAATTTTTTGTTTACGGCGCACACTGTGCGGATAAAGATAGAGCTATGAAATTTGGGGAGATGTTTATCAGGCATATATCTTTTATTCCATGTGTCTATAAGCTATTCGGTCAACTTCTTCTATAGAATTTGAATAAAAAAAAGTTTTCGAAATTTTAAAGTTTATACATTTAAATAAGAATTGATAATTTCACAGAGTTATTTAAAATACGTTTTGGAGATATAGAAACATAAAACGTTATATTCTCAAATACAGACTTGTGTTTTAACAGCATAAAATAATTCAATTAATATGTATACTATAACAAAAATAGAACAAATTAAATTCATGGATGAAAATTTGCTTAGCAATTTTTACGGTATTTTGCTGTTTAAATTATGTTTCTTAGTTTGTGAGTTATTTCTTAAACTACAAATAAACGGGTCAGATGATACCAAAAGTCGGTGGACCAAGTCTTCGTTTGTGTCCTTTCTGGAAATCTGTCGCGTAAAGTTCTGGCGGTATTTCCGTGTATCCTTAAGTCGTGACTCTCCTCCAATAGTTGCCCAATAGGAAGTATACATGCTTCTATTATAGCTTTTCCATGAAATAACACCTTATGAACAGTGGCTGGCATATTATACTAACTATAATTGCCTAAATAAACCTTACACGTTTCTTGTGCGTATTTATCAAATTTGTATGAATGTGTTGATTTAGCAGACAGCAGACATCCCAAAATAACTCGAAATCTCATTAATAATTCCATACGGTGTTTATTTTGTTAAATATTAGCAAATTATATTTGCCAATATTAAACAATACATAATTCGGTCGGAGAATGTATCTTTGAACACCAAAATACCTAAAATCGGGGGTACCTTTATATGAAAGTTCTATCAAAAAGTGGTCCTATGCCCACAATTTTTTGTGTGCAAGTTTTTTGACCACTAGGAACCCTAAATGCAAAATTGTAGCAACTTCATTCCGAAAATGTATTTAAAAATTCTGAAATACCTGAAATCGGGCAGTACAGTTATATCGGGCTACATCAAAACGATGACCTATATATACATACAATTTTAGGTAAGGAGATAGCTTACTCGTAGAAAACGTTATGTTTAAAGTTTTAGCTAGATATGCTGATTATTGTAGGTAAAATCCTGAAAATAGTTAATATCGGGTGGTACCTTTATAGGGGGCCTTTTACGGCGTCGCACTTGGTCGCAACTAATCTAATAGTCTAATAATAGGTTAGGTTTCGTATTATCGCAAAAAGAACCATTATAAATTTCCAATAACTCGTGATAATATGGTCCACACATGTTATAGGTACCGTAACTTCAATTATAACGGTAAAACAAACTAATTTTTTGTTTTTCTCTCTTAGTTAGCATTTTTTCTACCCCTTCATGTAAAATTTTTGGGAATTTTCGACAATTTGTTTTTTTTGCATTTTTGGCACAAAATATTGAATTTGGACACACTGTGCGACGGTGCCGAGGTAGACGAAGTCCTTTACTACCTCAAAATTATAGGAACCAACGTCAACAGTTGGCCCGATCTCTATGGACGCATTGCGCGACGACACCATTAACTTCGTCTTCTCGTAGTTTACCGCCAGACCTTTAGCAGATTCCCTCTCGACTTTTTCAACGGTATCAGTTACTTCGTTTAACGATCGACCTATGATGTCAATGTCATCGACATAAGCAAGTAACATATGGCTGTTTGTATATATTGTGCCATTCTTTTCACCTTTGCATCTCGTATAACCTTTTCCAGCAGAATGTTGAAAAGATCAGGGATACCAAATTCAGACATGGCTTGTCGAAGGCTGCTTTGTAATCAACAAAAAGGTGGTAAGTGTCGATCTGCATCTCTTGGTTCTTCTCCAGGATTTGCCGCAGGGTAAATATCTGGTCAATGAAGGATTTGCCAGGTCTAAAGCCGCATTGGTATGACCGAATTATTTCATTGACCATAGGCTTTAGTCGTTCGCACATTATCCCTGACACTATCTTGTAGGCAATAGGGAGAAGACTTATGCCCCTATAGTTATGGCATACAGTCTTATCTCCTTTCCTGTGGACAGGCACAGGATGCTCAGGTTCCAATCGTCGGGTACTCGTTCTTCCTGCCAGATGGTGCTAACTAGCTGATGAATACAACTTATCAGCGTGTCGCCTCCGGTTTTGAACAGCTCGGCTGGTAGGACACCGGCCCCTGCTGCCTTATTATTGTTCAGCCGGTTTATTGCAAACTTTACCTAATCTTGGCTGGGCGGTATACATTTAGTACCATCTTCTGGGATTGGATCTGTGGTATCTTCGTCGTCTTCGCTGGGTACCAACGGGTTTGAAAAGTGCTCTTTCCATATCCTGAGCACACTATCTGTATCTGTTACCAAATTACCTTGCTGGTATCTACAGGAGGATGTGCCTGTACCAAAGCCATTAGTTTTACGCTTCACTCTTCATTTTATGCTTCGGACTTCATTTTGGCTCCTGTACATCTCGATTTTTTCACACTCCCGCTTTTCCATCTCTCTCTTTTTCCTGCGGAAAAGACGTTTCTCCTCTCTCCTTTTCTCCCGATACCTTTCTCGTGCGCTACGCGTTGCTACGGATTGTAAAGTAGCCATATATGCCGCATTTTTCTCTATGGTAGTAGCATTCCTAGTCATACCATGGGTTACTTGGTGGAGGTCTCTGGTATCCATGTATGGATTTTGTGGCTGTTTGCATGAAGTGGGCAATGCTTTGCCATTGCGCTGATATGTTATCGGGATGAGGAGTGCTTTGATTAAGCAATTGGGCTGTAATACGCTGTCTGTTGTGATTGCAGCTTACCGATGTCTAACTTCGGCGTTGTGTCTGCTCGTGCTTTATTTGCTAAGTTTAAGCAGATTCGTACCTTTGCTGTAACAAGGTAGTGGTCCGAGTTTATGTTTGCTCCTCAGTACGATCGTATATCCAACACGCTCGATTAACGTCTTCCATCTATGATAATGTGATCAATTTTATTTTTTGTTTTCTGGTCTGGAGACGGTCTGGATATCGAGATGCTTAAATCCAGTACTGCTAACTACCATGTTTTTCGCCGCTGTGAAGTCTATCAGCCTCATACCATTGTCAGATGATTCACTGTGGGGACTGTGGAGATATGCTCCTTTCGAATTTTGGTATTAAAATCGCCTAGAATAATTTTAATGTCATGGTAAGGGCTATGGTCATATGTTTCTTCTATGCGCTCGTCTGTTCGTGCTTGTCTTCAGTGGAAGCATGAGCACAAAATAAGTTTATGTTGACAAATTTTTTTAACCTCTGACCAACTACAAATCCGCAACCAAACTCATGCTTTATGTCATGACAGCTATAGTACAGTGCATCACATTTAGGTGTTGTTGTGACGCCTTTCCCAATCCACAGTATTTCGTCTATGTCAGTAATGTCGGCATTGTACTTTTCAATTACATCTCACAATGCGTATGCTTCATCTTCTCTATAAAGAGTGAGAACATTCCAGATGCATATTCGCTGATCATGGTTTTTCATAGTATACTGGTTTTTGGAGAGCTGGGTTAACATTCTTATTGGTGAGCGCTCGGTACATGCTCGCTATCTGACCAAAATTTTGAAAGTTCATGTTATCGAAAATTCCTTAGTTAGCAATGATGTAAACCTTATTTAATACTTATATTACTGATGAAATAATTTTCATTACTATTTTTTAATTAAAATGACGTAAGACTTCTTTAACAATTTCCCCTTGTTTTCAGAACTTTTTTGACAATATATCATAGTTAATATACATATGTTCAAAACTATGGATATATTAATAATCACATATACTCTTGGGTGTATCATTTATCAAATAACTCACAACTACAGTGAATGTTATGTAATCAGTGATTTCACTTCGGTAAGACCAAAAGAAAGAGTATACAATCGGAAAACCTTAGAAATATCTTAACATTTAATTTTGTTGTTTGCATGGAATGTTGAGGACTTTTCCTTTGTTTACTACTTCACAAAAGTTCAAAATCACGACTTCAATTTTCCACTCCAATTTTATTGAGTAAATAATGGAAGGTAAATGGGATTAGTAGAGAATTGATTTATGCAGATTTATGTCGCCCAATCGTGCATCTGTCAATAGACTATTTTGGCGTCCAATCGGCAGACTTCTCTTTTATAAATTCTGGATTCCTATCGTGGATTTTCTCATAAATTGATCAGGAACTAGGAAAACTCTTGTCTTGCCAGTCTTGAATACTTTTAAAATGAAATTCTGGCTCCCAAAATTTTAGCAAAAATCCATAACCACATTTTTTCCCAATCTACATTTTTTATACTCTCATCGAAAAAATGGTTTTAGTGCCAAAGTGTGTTTGGAAGAAATCTGTTTCAGAAAATTGGGAGTCGACTTAGCTATGTTCCTCCGTCTGGATAGCTGCCTGGAGAACACGATAATTCTCGAAAACATCAATCGATTCGATCCAAAATTTGGCCTGCGTGATATTTTGTCCAAATATTGATCCACTCTTCAATAACCTTCCACAGAGCATTTCAAAAATTTTCAGAGAAGTGTAGTTTAATACCTCTCTGGATAATTTGTAAATATACCTGTGTAAGCTTAAGACCTCAGTAGTCATGGCTTCACTTCGTTAATGCTAATAATTTAGTTATACGATAAGTATTTGTACTTTGAAATAAATTAATTAATAAATAAAAAATACCTCTCTGTGCTTTTTTGCTATAATTGTTCTCGGGGCCCCTATTACTACATTACAAGTATTTGTCAGGGACAAGTCTATACTTCCAGAGAAAATGGTCCGAAATCTGTAAGGAACACCTACGGCCATCATGTGTAGTGCCTGGTGCGCACGACAACTTTCGAACCGGATATGGCTTTGGTCCAAACATTATTTATAGCAATATTTCTGCGAGCCTTATATAAAGTTCGTAGATGGTGATTTTCGGTCTACTCCTTCTGGTATTTCCCCCCAAAATTCAAGAATTTTAGATACAGTGGTATGTGCGATTTTTCTTGAACGGAGCAAAAGGTTTGTCCCAAACTTTAGTTTTAGTAATATTTTGTCCAAATTTAGTTTTAGCTCGATAATGGGTATCCCGACAAACCTTCAAAATAGTTGTTTAATGCAGTTTAAGGTCGTTATTCCTTGTGTTTAGAGCGGTATTATGTTTTTGGTGGGCAAGTCCATATTTCCTGAAAAAAAAACTGAAAATTATACTGTGACGCACTGAAATGACTGGTGGGTGCAATATCTTTAAAAAGGAATGACTCCCAAAATAAGATCTACTTCCAAAATGAACTATGTATGTCGGTCCGGTCCATTTCTTCAGGTACCTCCTCCGTAACATTTGTGATCAATGATAAAGTCCATATTTTGTTGGTGAGTTCATACGTCCGAAAATGTCTACACAATTCTGAAAACCTCCTAATACATAGCTTTGGGTTAAAGGATTTTGCTTGTGTAGCCGCTATTCGATCTGTCCACAGATTAAAGTTTCAGTTCACACAGGTTCAGAGCATATTCCTGTCCGCAAAGCGGACTGATACTTGTTGAGATCTTGACGAATCTGAATGTGTTTCCGATCAGTTTTTTTCCTTTTTGATTTCGTTTGTAGTTATAAGGTCCTCTGCATCCATTGAAAGAACTTCCCAAAATACAATTCAAAGAGTAATCGACAGAAAAATCCCTGAAGATGAAATTCAATGCAATTTAGATTTTTTTTTTATTTTTGCCTTATTAAGGCGAAGGTCATTTATAGTGATATTTAATTAATTCTCTTTCGAGTTGAGCTTATTAGAACTATTATATACATTGAAAAATTAGAAGTCTACCGAAGTCCCACACATTCAACCATTACGCTACGTTTCACGGGTGGTGAATGTTGTTTTTGTGGCAGACGAAGGCAAAGCTTGGGAACTAGTATGTATATATATCGCACTTCATTAGATAAATGCATATGCGAAATTATGTCAGTTAATTGAAACTCCAAACTTTTCCTATAATCCTGCTTGGTAATCCCATTTTTCAATGTTCACAAATACCATGGTAAGTTTTATTCCTACGTCATTAGTTAAGATTTTTGATCATCAATTATTGTCTACTAAAGTTTTGACAAGTTGATGGTGGCTCAGAACGCTAAGACGCCGGCAACCATGACACTCAGTTGTCGGAGACACAGGTTTGAATCCCAGCCTGGCTCATGCTGAAATTATTTTTTATTTTTGCCTTATTAAGGCGAATGTTATTTATAGTGATATTTAATTAATTCTCTTTCGAGTTGAGCTTATTAGACCTATTATATACATTGAAAAATTAGGAGTCTACCGAAGTCCCACACATTCAACCATTACGCTACGTTTCACGGGTGGTTAAGCCGATCTTCAGGCGTATTGAATGTTGTTTTTGTGGCAGAAATATTGGAAATAACTAGCAGACCCCGTTCCGCGTTGCTGGCCCGTCGTAATGAGTTTTAATTCAAAAATAGGTATTTTCTACCTCACTTCTTCGGTCCATTGTCAAACCGAGAAGGATTTTAAATTTATCAACAGATTTTGTCTGTAACCTTTCTTTTCTCTTACGGACTTTGTCGGATTTTTCGCCAATTTGTGCCTTTTAGGATTTATTATCGTCCATGTCACTGTCTTTATCCTTAAGCGATCTAATAATAAAAGTTAAACAAATGATTAAATCGAATTCTCCCGCTTATTTAGACCTATATGTTTTAGCTTTTCATGGCTGATGGACCGCTGAACCTTACCATTTAAGGAAATTTGTAAATGTATAGTTTTTCTTCATCGGGGGACAACCACCGTTGCCTCGAAAACTAATTTGCAACCTGATGCACTCATAAGTTTAACAAATACACCGATTATAAAATAATAGGCCCCGAAATTCGTCTACAAAAAATATATAGCATTTTTGACCACGGGACATTCCTGAATATTTTCTGAAAATTAGGTTCAGTAGTTTTGGAAAAATAATGTTTTGAAAAGAGTGGGCGTGGTCATTAGTTTTCAAGCGATAACATATTAAAAAAAGTGGGTCTGGTCCGGTCCTAGGGTGCACACAACTTCATTGCCTACCAAAATGTATGCTGAAACCGATATAATCATAAGTTTGGCTTATACATATAGCGTTTAACAGAAAGGCATGGGGAAGGTACCCCACATAACAACGGCAAACATTGAGCTTTTGCTGCAAATTTTATGGAAGTCCCTTCAGTAGTATTGGAGTTATGACATACTAAAAAACAGGCTTGGTCGGGCCTATAGGCCCCAAAGAAGTTACCTAGATTGTAGATTAATCCGTAAATTTTTATTCCGATACATACATGTATAACGTTTTTTAAAAAATATCGCATAGGTGAGGTACCCCGCCTCCTCTGGAATTTAATAAAATATGTAACCTGTTTTCGAGGGCGTGGTAAACTTTTCTTTTCAAAAAACCTAAGTTGGGTTATGACAGAATTTTATTTTTATTCATAAAGGTAAGGCGTTTTTTTACAGTGTTTTATTTAACTTGCTTTGGTGTGTTTAAATATGCCCTCTGCAAAATTCAAAAAAATATGCCTGTTCATTCCCTGACATTTTCACGAATATCGGTTCAGTAGTTTTGTAGATGTAATATATTTTAAAAACTGGGTATGGTCAACTCTGTGGTTCCTAAAAAAGTAGGTGAGGTCGGAGGCACAACTACAATTGTCTCGCACATTAACTTCCAAATAGATACATTCGTAATTATTCTAAATATAACATTTTTAAAAAAGTAGGGTATAGGGGAAGCTCCCCGCCCTTTACGAAATTCAACTGAATTTGTAGCCTATTTTAAGCGGGGACCATCCCTGTATATTCCCTGGCAATTTCGGGAAAATCGGTTCAGTAGTTTTTGTAGAAATGATAAAAATTTAAAAAAGTGGGCGTGAAAGTGGGCATGGTTAAATTTTCGTTGCATAAAAACCCAAGTCGAATATCGGTCCAGCCGTTCTCAACTGATGCCATTACCAACGAACTATATTTGATTTTTATTTATAAAGATTTAAAAGTTTAGACAAATCGCAATTTTCTTGAAAATCCTGTAGATATAACCTAATTAGAAAGTGAGCGTGGACGGATCTTAGGTCACAAAATAAGTACGTAAGGTTGGAGACACAATCGCCCTTGACTCGCAAATAAATTCCCAAACCGATACATTCGTATTTGTTGCAAATATTGCATTTTTACAAAAATAGGGCATAGGGGAGTTACCCGCCCGACCCGAAAGTCAAAAAAAATATGTAGCCTATTTTTATCGGGGACCAACCATGTATATTGGCTGAAAGTTTCAGGAAAATCGATTCAGTAGTTTCGTAGATATAACATATATATAAAAGTGGGCGTTGTCCAGTCTTAATGCCCCAAATAAGCACGTAAGGTCGGAGACACAATCGCCAATGACTCGGAAATTAATTTTCAAGGCGATACATTTTTAATTATTGCAAATATTGCATTTTTACAAAAATAGGGCATAGGGGAGGTACCCCGCCCGATCCGAAATTCAACCAAATATGTTGCTTTTTTCAATCGGGGACCATCACTCTACGTTCCCTGCAAATTTCAGGAAAATCTATTGAGTAGTTCCGTAGATATAACATATTTATAATAGTGGGCGGAAAAGTGGGCATGGCCAATTTTTCTTTGCATAAAAACCTAAACTGGACTATGACTAACATTTCCACAAAAAATTATCCAAATCGCTCTAGCCGTTTTCAACTGTTGCAATTACCAACAAACGACAATTGAGTTTTATATATAAAGATATGCAATAAATAAAATATAAACATTGACCTCTATCTGAACAAAATCATAAAAATGCGACAGAAAAATCCTTTTTTGTGCAATAGACATTTACTAATTTGCAGGAAGAGACTAGTTTCAAATATGTAATCTCAACGGACGACACTGCAGTGGAATTGAAATTATATCATAAAAAATGGTTGATATAGTTTTTTTGCAAATTTCAAACATAATGAAGAACACTGTGCCACAAAATGGAGGTGAAAATCTGGGGCAGAGATAATTCTTTTTGGGGATGAAAGCCCTTGGTGAGTATATTAAATCAATGAGATTCGTACCTAAAATTTTCTCATCGAAAATTCGACTCACGGAGGATCTGTCCTTCGGGATTCTTAATATACTCACCAAGGGCTTTCATCCCCAAAAGGAATTATCTCTGCCCCAAAATTTCGGTTCACAGTGGAATTTGTAATTGTTATGATGTTCAAAATAGTTCATCACAAAACCGTGTTAGAGACTATATACTTATTGCTCTTATCAAAAATTTCAAAAACAAAAGATCGCAAGAATTTTTTTCTAGATGTTGTTTATAAGCCAAAGTATTGGAGGTAATATGATACAAACGTTCAATAAATCCAAATAAACGTCTTATTCTTAACTCAGTAACACTTACAGTCAGCCCAAAATTACCATTAAACGCTTAAACAACACCTCAAAACTTAACAACAACTATGCAGAACATTTTTCAAATAGCCTAAAGTATTCATTATTTTTATACTTTCAAATATGTTGGAAAGAAAGTATACCAATGTAGTTAAATAATTTCTGTAATACTTCCTCCAAATACTTAAAATAAATTTAAAACAGTTTAAAATTTTACTCAAAAATTAAAAAAATGTGTAACATAAGTTAATATCCTGTGGGAACGAAAATTATTAAGGCACGTACCGCCAACGTAAGACTAATTTGGAAGAAGATTTCTTCATCTTGCCACTGATGCCAATAACGTTAAAGTACGTGGTCAGATAACTGAGTTATACGCTAATATATCCATAGAAACCCTATTATAGGGCAGCTTTAGTCAGCGACCCACCATTTATAGTCGGGCACTACATGGCAGCTGATTTTAATACTGAATAATCTTAAACCCATGACCTACTTTGGAAAATTATTGCCGAGGTGGGCACTGGTGGGAATCATGACTAAAACCTTAGGTCCAATTTAAGTATACGATCGAATTGACATTACAAAATACACTAAGAAAATATGCAGCTAACTAGAATTCCACAACACGCTAAAACGCTATTTTTAATGAAAATTAAGCTATTACCTCCTCCTTCAAAATCCACTATAATATTTTGCTATTCGTGATAGTTTCGCGATATTTTGAATATATTTACTTGCACTTAAAATATAGGTTGTACTCACAACAAAAAATATTAGTCAAATGTTCTTTCTTTTGAAGCTATTCTTACGAAGATCGCGTTCGAATGAAACAAAAACTAATATATTGTTAAAAAGGTCCATGTCATAGCTGTCAGAGTTGCCAGATGTTGTACCAAAATTTTGACATTCAATTTTTTATTTTTGGCCAATGGGTGGATCCACTGTGCATCGGCTCAAGACCGAATTTTATTCAGTAGACAGATTTGTTGATCCCTTGTTCCGAGCAATTTTTCTCTAAGAAACATAAAATTCAAACTAATTTAACACATAGAAACCTGCAACTACTTATTCTGAAAGATAACAAAGCTTAAAGTTCACCGAACCTTATTTACCATTTAATGATCTCAAAAAGAAAAAAGCATGAAAAAGAAGAAGAATAAATATTGAAATAAACAATAGCGTCAACACTATTGTCATTCAAAAATTAGTTATTACTGAATAGACAACAGACTCTTATTGTTAGTTTGTCAGCCAGGCAGTCAGTCAGTCCGTCAGTGTGGATTGCAACCTGAGTCATAAAAATCTTTGCCACGTTTGTGCCCCGAATAAATTCACAGTTGTTTTCAGACAAAGTGTAAAAAAGTGACAAGTACTTCGGCATTGTTATTCATAATTTTTGTTCTGTTGTTAATGGTGTTTTCTATTTTGTTTGTTCGTTTTGTTTTCATCTCTGCATAATACATTTAGGAAGTCATATTTGCTCCCCAAAAAAATAAGCTCATATAAAAACAAATCATGACAATACAAACAATGCCAAGTGAGGGAAAGCAAAAAGTGAGACACAGATTCAGTTGATAGCAGCGATGAAACTTTACAATAGAGATCCTAACACGGATTATGGAAGTCCAAATAACGGTGAGCTCTCGAAGAAAAAAGTTAGTGGTACATTGAAGAACTGAATATTTTCCTTTGGCAATCCGGTGGAGAAATGCTACCGAGGAGTTAGGTAATATAGTTCCCGGAGCGGATTGATATTTCTAGTTCATTTTTCCCAAAGGAACTACACCATTTTCAGAAATTCCATTTGAAATTCAGAAATTTTATTTGTAATTCAGAATTTCCATTTGAAATTCAGAAATTACATTTGATATTCAGAATATTTCATTTGAAATTCAGAACCCTTCAATTATTTTTTCAGAAAATAATCAATTTATTAAATATAATTTAAATATGATGTGCTTTATTTACATCAACAGAGAGACATGCTAGCGTTATGAAGTAATTCTGAATTTCAATTGAAATTTTCTGAATTTCTATTGAAATATTCACATGAAATATGAAATATCTGAATTACAAATAGAATTTCTGAATTTCAAATGAAAATATCTGAATTTCAAATAGAATTTCTGAATTACAAATTGAATTTCTGAATTAAAAATTAAATATGTGAATTTCAAATAGAATTTCTGAATAACAACTGCTATTTTCTGAATTGCAGTTGGAAATGGTGTAGTTTGTTAATATGGTTCCATAGTTCCAAATAGTTACAAGACTGATATAGTTCAATGAATCTTTCTCTTTTATCGTTCCTTTTGTTTCCTTCATTCAAAATATTTCCGAAGCCGAAATAGTGCAATATCGTTCTTTTTGTTTTCATCTGCTGGTGTATAAATTTACATAAAAAAATTGCTGCGATGCAACATGCATGTGATTTACATTTGTTTAACAATGTGGCAGCATCTGATTAATGGACGAAAAAGATTGAAGTGAGCGTGGAATTAAAGAAAGGAGATGAACTATACGAACGAAAGGAACTATGTGCACGTCAGGAACTAAATGAACTCAAAAATTGGATATGGTTCAAATAGTTCCTTGTCCGGAATAGTTCCTAGGAACAATACAACTTTACACTTTCGACTAATCAGCACCATTATCCGACCGAAGACGAGGCCTGCTAGACCGATTATGACATTTAAATAGGAAGGTAGCTATGATGAACGTGTTTTTATTTTAAAGAAGTAAGGCTGGCGTTTAGCTACGCCCGGCCGAACTTTTTATACCTTGCGCCACGCATTGTATTGAAGTGAATAGGAATAATTAGTATCCTTTTGCTTATGAATGAACTAAGCTCTTTCTCTTATTCGTTGTTCTTTCTAAATTTACAACAACCTCTGTTCGAACATTACAACAATCTCTGTTCGAAAATTTGACAAAAAGCCCTCGTAATATATGAAATTGAGCAATACGGTCTATACATAAGCTTGAATATACATGGATATTTTTTTTCGAGTAATTTTTATATCTTCTGGGAACACAAAATTCCAACTAACAACCAATTCGGTAGAAAAATTTGGCTAAAATCTCCAAAAAATCGTATATGTGGGCTCCCAAAAGGGAGGGATATACCAAAATGTGGACCTATACTTTCTGATTTTTGCAAGGGACGTTTTGTACCTGTAAAAATTCGGGTGGTTAGATTTATACCCCCAACGAGGACTAAATACCAAATTTCAGTCGTTTCGGATGGATAACTTTCAAAATACCGAAAATCGGGAGCTACGATTCTATGTGGGCTATATAAAGACGTGGACATATACAGATAATTCCCTTCTATAATTTTTAATTTCAGCAAAAAAGTCATTACTAAACACTATATTCAGTAAATTTTGGTAGTGGTAACTAGTTACAAATTGACCGCAAAAGTCATTATTTTTATATGTGGATGTCATAGGAAGGAAGTACTTCCTTAAATATATTTTTAAGTACATACATATTTGACCACATACCGATAGTCGAAAAAGCTGAAAATCGGTCAATTATAATCGAATAGCCTTCAAATTTAATATGAGCTATGGTTCAGATTTGGATATATCCCCCATATATACATATCTTTCCCCGATTTTGCTATAACTCGGTCAATTATAATCGAATAGGCTTCAAATTGAATATGTGATATTTTCTTAGACCCCTGAGTAGTTTTACCGATCTTCACAAAAATTGGTTCAGATTTGGATTAGATCCCATATATATCTTTCACCGATTTTGTTATTAATCGGTCAATTATAATCGAATAGCCTTCAAATTTAATATGAGATATTTTCTTCAAAGTCAATTTTACCTGAAATAGCTCTCATATACATTTGTATAGTTTTCCCCGATTTTATGTATTTGATCCACTAAACACGCAATGCATGTGAAACATTGATGACATTTGGCAATAGTTGGCAATCTAACGATCTACTACTCTACGGAATATAAAGAATTTATTTATTTGAAAATTTTTGCCTTTTTAGGCGAAGATCATTTTTTAAGATTAATTTTTTAATTTTTTTAATCGAACTTTATGATCTATTATGCAAGTGAAAAACATGCATGTCACATAGTGGTGGGTGTGTGGGTTCGAATCGTCGGCTTTCCTTTTTCACTTGCATAATAGATCATAAAGCTCGATTAAAAAAATTAAAAAATTAATCTTAAAAAATGATCTTCGCCTAAAAAGGCAAAAATTTTCAAATAAATAAAATCAGCTGAGCCAGGCTGGGGTTTGAACCCACGTCCTTGAAAAACACAGGAAAAAGTGTTGTCACGGCGTGTTAGCATTCAGAGCCAAACTCATAACTTTCAAAGGCAGCGCTAAGCGTTTGTCATGAAAGCACAACTAAATGGGAAAATCCTCATTGTTGTTGTAAAATACAAAACAAAAATGCATTTGAAAGAAGAAAAGTTCGAGGACATCGAAGCCGCTCCACATCCGATATGTCTGAAGAGTCTTTACCGAAGACGAAACATGCATGACACATAGTTGTGGGTGTGTGGGTTCGAATCGTCGGCTTTCCTTTTTCACTTGCATAATAGATCATAAAGCTCGATTAAAAAAATTAAAAAATTAATCATAAAGAATTTATATTTTTATTATTATTAAATTTAAATGTTTAATTCTTGATAACGGTACTTTGCCCATGTCCAGTTGATGTCAACTTATTGTACTAAAATTATATATTTACTAGCAAAATGCCCGCTACTTCGTATGCGGAAAGGATATAAAAAACAAATAAACAATATATAATAAGGAAATGACAAACACTGAAAATTTGGTCGCACTAATACCAATTTTAATCAATATTTATTTTTATCTTAGTACTGTACGTACCCCTTAAGTTCGATGTTCAAAAAGATCAGCCGTATCTCACCCTTACACATTAACAGCGAGATCAACGTTGCACACCAATACACACCCTAACTCCAAAAAATAAAAATTCCAGCGCTGTCCCTACACCCAAAATCAAATTGAGTACCATTAAGTAATTTTCGTATACTTATGGTACGTATTTCGACGACATATCTCAGCCATACACGGACATTAATACAAAATAATTACAGTAAATTCCATAATAATTACAGTAATTCCAAATCTCAAGATTCCAGCTGTATCCGTTCGTCCAATTTCAAATTGTACCAAACTTAGTATCAAGTCGAACTCTTCGTACCAATAAGTAAGATTTACCAAAACTACCTCAATCCTTCACTTTAGTAGTAATCTTACTTCCAAATTTCAGGATTCAAACTCTATCCGTTAAACCAAATTAAAATTGTACTAAATATAGAACAATTTAGAATTTTCGTACCAATTTTCAAAACTTCCTCAAAGCAACAGGGCTACAATAATCATACTTTCAAATTGCAGGATTCCACCGCTATCCGTTCACCTACATACAAATTGTACTAAATTTAGTACCATTTAGTGTAACCATAAGTTTGCTTTATCAAAACAACCTGAATCCTACTCTTCGACTGTAATCGTAATTCCAAATTTCAGGATTCCAGCTCTATTAATTCACCCGAATCCAAATTGTATCAAATTTAGTACCATTTCTTTTCCAAACGAAAATTTCAGGATTCCAGCTCTACCCGTTCACCCAAATCCATATTGTACCATGTTTAGTACCATTTAGTACTTCTCGTACCCATACGTACGATTTTTCAAAATTTCCTCAATACTACACTCCTACAGTAATCTTAATTCCTAATTCCAACACTATCCGTTTACTAAAATTCAAATTGTACCAAATTTAGTGCTTTCTGTACCCATAAGTACGAATTTCCAAAACTACCTCAATTCTACTGTCCGGCAGTAATCTTAGTTCCAAATTTCAGAATTCCAGCTCTATCCGTTCATCAAATCCAAATTGTACCAAATTTAGTACCATTTAGTACTTTTCGTACCCAAAGGTACGAATTTCCAAAACTATCTCAATCCTACACCCCTACAGTAATCTTAATTCAAAACTTTAGGATTCCAGCTCTATCCGTTCACCCAAATCCAAATTTAGTACTGCTCGTAATCATAAATTCGAACTACCAAAACCATTTCCTTATTTCAATGCCATTTCCCAACCTTGATTCCCATACCAAATTTGAAGATTCTAGCTTTATCCATTAAAAATATGCAATTCGTACCAAATTTAGAAACTTTTAGTACTTTTCGTACACTTATAGGTCGAGTTTCTACATACCCTTTGGTACATCTTCCTAACTCTCCATCAATGACCACTCGTTCAAAATTTCAGATTTCTAGCTCTTCGCGTTTGCCTAATACAATGGATTTCATATTTAGTACACTTTAGCACTTTTCGTACCTTTCTACGACGAATTTCCAAAAAACCCTTTACACAAAAACAAATTGTACAAAATTCTGTACAATTCGATTTTCCAAAACAACCTTAATCCTTCACTTCAACAGTAACCATAATTATATAGGGGTTATAATAAAACATGGGCCTATGTTGACAGTTTTTGATGGGAGCCTTTAATGTCAAATAACTCCTAATTCGGTTAAAAGATTTAGCTAGAATCCTCAAAATATCGAAAATCGGTACATAACGTGGGAACTTCAAATGTCATTAACAGCTAGTTCGGAGGTATCTGGGCTATAAGAAAATATGAACTTAAATGAACAATTTTTGTTGCAGAATTTTTGTTGACTTTTAAATTTCAAATAACAGAAAGTTCGTCCAAAAAATAAAGCTAAGGTACGGAAAATCGGGAGGTTTGTTTTGGGGCTATACAAAAACATGGACCTACGTTCGGTTAAACATTTTAAGTAAAATCCTCAAAGTACCGATAATCGGGAAGTATCGTTATATTGGGGCTATGTTGAAAATTGTTGATGCAGATATGTGGTGACCACTGCAACCTTCAAATGTCAAATTACAGTTAGTTCTGTTAAAAATTTTAGCTAAAATTGCCAAATTACTGAAAATTGGGAGGTACCGTTACATGGGAGCTATATCCGAACATGGACCTATGTTGACAATTTTTGATGGAGAGGTGTTGTGACCACTAAGAACTTCAAATGTCAAATTACTGCTAGTTCGGTTTAATATTGTAGCTAAAATCATCAAATTACTGAAAATCGGGAGGTACCGTTATATGGGGGCATTCTTGAAAATTTTTGGTGGAGAGGTGTGGTGACCACTAAGAATTTCAAATGTCAAATGTTCAAATTACAGATAATTCGGTTAAAACTTGTTGGTAAAATTCTCAAAATACCTGAAATCGGGCGGTAACGTTATATGGGGGCTATTCCAAAACATGGACTAATGTCCACTAGTTATATAAGTTTATTGACATTTAAGAACCCTAAAAGTCAATTGATAGCTAAATGGGTCTGAAAATGTAGATAAAAACGTCAAAATGACGTAAATCCGTGGTACCGTTATATGGGGGCTATACCAAAACCTGAACCTAGGTCCACAACTTTTGTGATATAAGTTTAGTTACACTTAAGAACCCTAAATGTCAAATTATAGCTATATCGGTCTGAAAATGTAGCTAAAAACGTCAAAATACCGTAAATCGGGGGGTACCGTTATATGGGGGCTATACCAAAACGTGGACCTATGTCCACAAGCTTTGTCACATAAGTTTATTGACATTTAAGAACTTCAAATGTCAAATTATAGCTTCATCGGTCTGAAAATGTAGCTAAAAACGTCAAAATACCGTAAATCGGGGGTTACCGTTATATGGGGGATCGGTCTGAAAATGTAGCTAAAAACGTCAAAATACCGTAAGTAGGGGGCTACCGTTATATGGGGCTATACCAAAACGTGGACCTATGTCCACAAATTTTGTTATATAAGTTTATTGTCACTTAAGAATCCTAAATGTCAAATTATAGCTAAATTGTCTGAAAATGTAGCTACAAACGTCAAAATACCGCAAATCGGGGGGTACCGTTATATGGGGGCTATACTAAAACGTGGACCCATGTCCACAAGTTTTGTTAAATAAGTTTAGTGACACTTAAGAACCCTAAATGTCAAAATATAGCTAATTCGGTCTGAAAATGTAGCTAAAACCGTCAAAATACCGTAAATCGGGGGTACGGTTATATGGGGGCTATACCAAAACGTGGACCTCTGTCCACAACTTTTGTTATATAAGTTTATTGACATTTAAGAACCCTAAATGTCAAATTATAGCTACATCGGTCTGAAAATGTAGCTAAAAACGTCAAAATACCGCAAATCGGGGGTACCGTTATATGGGGGCTATACCAAAACGAGGACCTATATCCACAACTTCTAATATATAAGTTTATTAATACTTAAGAACCCTAAATGTCAAATTATAGCTACATCGGTCTGATAATGTAGCTAAAAACGTCAAAATACCGTTTATCGGGGGGTACCGTTATATGGGGGCTATACCAAAACGTGGACCTATGTCCACAACTTTTGTTATATATGTTATATTGATACTTAAGAACCCTAAATGTCAAATTATAGCTAAATCGGTCTAAAAATTTAGCTAAAAACGACAAAATACCGCAAATCGGAGGGTACCGTTATATGGGGGCTATACCAAAACGTGGACCTATGTCCACAAGTTTTGTTATATATGTTTATTGACACTTAAGAACCCTAAATGTCAAATTATAGCCAAATCGGTCTGAAAATGTAGCTAAAACCGTCAAAATACCGTAAATCGGGGGTACCGTTATATGGGGGCTATACCAAAACGTGGACCGATATAGCCCATCATCGAACTTGACCTGCCTGCAAACAAAAGACGCATTTTCCCAAAATTTCAGCGTCCTATCTCCATTTTTGTGGATGCTAGAGTGATTACCACAGACGGACGGACGGACGGACGGACGTGCTCAGATCGACTTAGAATTTTACCCTGATCAAGAATATATATACTTTATAGGGTCGCAAATGAGTATTTCAATGCGTTACAAACGGAAAAACAAACTTAATATACCCTCCATACTATGGTGGAGGGTATAATAAGGATTTTTGTTGTTGTTATTTTTTGTGGTTCCAGGACGAATTTTCTAAAACCCGGCCTTATCTCGCACATTTGCATCAACAGTGACCCACTGGTAAAATTTCAAGCTCCTAGCTTTAGCCGTTTTGGCTGGGCGTTGATGATGAGTCAGTCAGTCAATCACTTATCACCAAGCTCATTTATATATATAGATAGTTCTTTAAGCTTCCACGGTTTTTTCTTGGAAACCGAAAGTCCTATCGAAATGGGACTGAATATAATGTTATAGCTATGAAAATTATCTACAAGACTAACTTTTACAATATCTTCGCAATTTTTACGGTTATTGAGATATACAAGCTCAAATTAGGACTGGATTTTGACTGTATCGCCACCTTATAAGACAATGTCATTACTGCAATTTCCCACCTTAAACTTATATATCTCAAAAATGGTACAACCTAGGAAAAAATTATGAAAGCCAATCTTGTAGAGAATTTTCACAGCTACAACATATTCTTTAGCCCATTTGGAAAGGATTTGCAGTTTTTAAGCTAAATCCTGAAAACCTAAGAAAAAAATCTGAAAAATTGATCTGAACCTCTATATCTCAAAAATGGTAAAACCTAGGAAAATATCAATCAGTCAATCGTGTACAGAATTTTCACTGCTACAACATTTTTTAGTCCCATTTCGATAGGACTTGCGGTTTCGAAGCAAGATCGTGAAAACCTTAAAACAACCTAAAAATGTGAACTTTAATCGCGATTTATTAAAAAATCCATCCAGCGATTTCTTCTTGTTTTTGGTTTTTTTTTCATGTATAAACATTGCTGTTTTAGAATCCCCAAAAACTTTCCTGGTGTAAGCGGCTTTCTTTTTATTAATTTTCTCGTTTAGAGTTAAGCTTGATGATCGGAAATTATTTGCAAGTGAAAAAGGAAAGCCAAGGACTCGAACCCACATAGTCACCAAATTACGTTACCTGGTTTCATTGCTGGTAATGCAAATCTTCGGACGTAACGTAATTTTTTTTTCACTTGCAAATAATTTCCGATCATCAAGCTTAACTCTAAACGAGAAAATTAATAAAAAATCATTAAAAATTATCTTTGCCCTAACAGGCAAAATTTCAAAAAATAAAAAAAAAACAGGCTGAGCCCGGCTGGGATTTGAACCCACGTCCTTGAAAACATATCAAAAAATGTTGTCACGGCGTGTTAGCGTTCAAAGCCAAAACTCATAACTTCAAAGACAGCGCAAAAAAAGGCGTTTGTCGTGAAGAAAATACATTTCTGTGGCCAAGTATCCGCGTAAATGTATAAAACACATTTGCATTTGAAAAACGATAAGTTCTAGGACAGAGAAGCCATTACGTAGTTGATACGTCCGAAGATTTGCTTTACCACCAATGAAACCAGGTAACGTAATTTGGTGACTATGTGGGTTCCAGTCCTTGGCTTTCCTTTTTCACTTGCAAATAATTTCCGATCATCAAGCTTAACTCTAAACGAGAAAATTAATAAAAAATCATTAAAAATGATCTTCGCCCTAACAGGCAAAATTTCAAAAAAAAGTAAGCGGCTTTCATTTAAAATTAGTTAAGGTGCACTGTGTAAAACATTGTAATATAACGCTAAATAACGCTAAATACTACGAAGACATGATAAAAGTTAATCTTGTAGAGAATTTTCATAGCTACAGCTTTTTTTTTTTCATGCAATTTCGATAGGACTTACGGTTTCGAAGCAAAATCGAGAATACCTAAAAAACCCTTAAAAATATCAACTTGAGTCTCGATTTTTTTAAAAGCGCTCCGGCGATTTTTTTTTTGTTTTTTGATGTTTCTCATCTATGAACATTGTAGTTTCAGGATCCGCAAAAACTTCCCAGGTATAAGCACCTTCTATTTAAATTTGATTCAAGAGCACCGTGTCGCTTTAGATTACCTGGGAAATATGCTTTCATATTTAAAGAGCTATAACTTCATTATGGATGCACATCGATTCTTTCAGATTCGACAGAATTCTTTAAAATTCGAACGTATCTGATGTGTTTACTTTAAGAAAGAAACGTAAACATATATAAAAGTGAACATCACATTTTCCGATTTTTGTTCACCTAGGCGATAAAAAGTAGGTCCCATATATGATCTGGTGTGCACTCATTGATATTAGAGAAGTCTCCCTTTTTCCTTTGGAGATGTTGTGGGAACATGTCTACAGAGAAGGTCATACGTGATTTCAGTGTGAAAAGATATGAAACAATATTCAGAACACAACAAACTTTACTCAATTACAAAGATGACTAACATGTCAATTTCTACAAGCGGTACAGCCACATTTTTAAGAGTCTGTTAAAGTGGGTATGCCGGTAAACGTTCAATAGACCACGTTGGTGAAATTAAAGCAGTAAACTCGTACAGGCTGTGGAAGTTAAAAACTACAACTTTTAGGAAGTGAACGATTTTATTTTCTGCCTTAGTACAGCCCCAACAACAAAGGTAAGATCCTCTTGTTATAATGGATGAAGCATATCCTGCTACAAAGGTTTTAAATAGGAAATACTCGGGATTCTCATACACAGAAAAAAAACAAACGGTGTCAAAAGCCCTAACCTTATTGCATTTGGGGTTTATGGAATGTGATATGTAAGTGCTAACAGTAATTTTTTGTTTTTAAATTTTGTGTATTAAACCCACATAGAACCTACAAACAATCCCACCATATGTTAACAACACTTCGCTACTGCAACACGTTCTATCAGACCTGGCGGTAAACGGGATAAAGAAGAAACTATCATGTTTGCTTTACAGAAAATCGCAGTTTATTTAAGTAGGTAGAATTGTTTGAAATCAGAACTAATACCAAACGAAGGCTGTGGAACGTGCTATAAAAAATATTTAAGGCTCTTAACTTTGTTCTAGGATTTCAACTAGAAATATACGGGACAGACAATAATATTTAATAACACTATGCAACACTGAAAATGCAAATAACTTCTAATATGCATTTTTGTGAAAGTTCATATTCGCCTTTGGTAAAGAAGTCTCCTCAGACATATCGGATGTGGGACGGCTTCGCTATTATCTAACTTTTACTCTTTCAAATGCAGTTTGTTTTTTTACAATGCTGAATGTTTTTTCAGTCATTGTATGGCTTTCATGACAAAAGCTTAGCGAAGTCTTTGAAAGTCATGAGTTTGGCTCTGAACACTAACACGCCGTGACAACACTTTTTTCCTTGTGTTTTTCAAGGACGTGGGTTCAAACCCCAGCCTGGCTCAGCTGATTTTATTTATTTGAAAATTTTGCCTTTTTAGTTTTTTGCTTTTATCGGGGCATTATCTCAAAAACTGTTAGGAATTTGGCCTTGTTGTCATTGGCAATATTGTAGCCCTAAACTGGTAGAATTTATCTTTTGAACAGACAACATAAGAAAAACTCCATCTAGGGCATCAAAATTGATAAAATAGAGAAAATTGTACACGCTTCAATGCATTATCCCAATTTGAACTTCTATATCTCAATATCGGTAAAACCTACGAAATTATTATAAAGGTCAATCATGTAGGGAATTTTCATATCTACAACATTTTTTTAGTCCTATTTCGATAGGACTTGCGGTTTCTAAGCAAAATCGTGAAAACATAAAAAACCCTAAAAATTTCAACTTGAATCGCGATTTATTTGGTTTTTTGATTTTTATCATCTATGAACGTTGTAGTTTCAGAATCCGCAAAAACTTCCCAGGTGTAAGCATCTTCCATTTAAAGTTGCACTGTGCACATTATTGACATATTTATTAAATCGTCGTTGAGAAATATACTAAAAACAGCGGGATAGAGGCATTTTACAACAATGACATGTTCTGAAGAGTTGTGTATTACATTCCAGTGAATATTTTTCCAAAAGAAAACATTAAGAAACAATTAACGGTTTTGGAGATATGGAGACTCAAGTTCATTATTTCTCCAAATATTTTATTCTTGTCCTTATCTACAAATTTGCTTCAGAGGTCAGATGAAGATGCGCATAGGTTTCAGATGTATAGCCCAGAAAAAATTTATTCCAAAATACCAAATAATATAATAATATTTTGACGCAAAACACATAATCTATACTTATAAAAGAATTCAGTAATGATGACTGACTCACTGACTGATAAACAAGGCGCAGAATAAAGAATCTTAAAATTTTGGGTGAAGGTCGCTCTTAGTCCGAATGTGTAAGACAAGGCTGGGTTTTTGGGAATTCGAACTAGAACGGTACGAAAACTACTAAATATGGTACCATTTGTATTTGGCGAACCGGTAGAGTTAGAAGTCTGACATTTGGAATGAGGGTCACAAGTTTACGAAAAGTACTAAAATGTATTAAATTTGGATAGAGCTAGAAGCTTGAAATTGAATGAGAATCAAGGTTGAGATGTTGGTTTTATACATGGAGATGGTTTTAGAAATATGTACTCATTTGTACGAAAAGTATGGTACTAAATTTGGTACAATTTGGATTCGGGTGAACGGATAGAGCTGGAATCCCGAAATTTGGAATTGAGATTAATGTTTGAGTGTAGGATTGGGAAAGTTTTGGAAATTCGTACTTATGTGTATGAAAAGTACTAAATGGTACTAAATTTGGTACATTGGGGATTTGGGTGAACGGATAGAGCCGGAATCTCGAAATTTAGAATTGAGATTACTGGTGGAGTGTATGATTGAGGTAGTTTTGGAAATTCTTACCTATGGGTGCTAAAAGTTCTAAATGGTACTAAATTTTGCACAATTTTAATTTGGCTGAACGGATAGAGCTGGAATCCTGGAATTTGGTAAGACTACTGTTGGAGTGTAGGATTGAGACATGGAGGTAGTTTTTGAAATGTACCAAATGATACAATTTGGATTTGAATGCACAGATAGCGCTGGAATCATGTTATTTGGAATTAAGGTTACTGTTAAAGTGAAGTATTGAGGTAGTTTTGGAAAATCGTACTTGTGGGTACGACGAGTAATTAATGGTACTTAGTTTAGTGCAATTTGTTATTGGACGAATGGATGGAGGTGGAATCCTAAAAAGTTGGAATTAATATTACTGTTATTATTTGTAATTAATGTCAGTATTAGTTTGATGTATGTGGTTGTCTAAATACGTACCATATGTATACGGGAATTACGAAGTGACACTCAATTTATTATTGGAATCAGGGTGAGTGTTGGTGTGTAGCTTTAGGAAATAGGAAATACGTGCATATCATAAATATACCAAAAGTACTAAATCGTTCTGAATTTGGTATCGGATGTAGGAACACAGCTGGTGTGGGGTTAAGACATGCAGATAGATGACCTTGGAAATACATACTATTAAAAATACTAAATGGTACAGAATTTGGTACAATTTGTTTTTGTGTAAATTAGTTTTTGGAAATTCGTCCTAGAAATGTACGAAAAGTACTGAAGGGTACTAAATAAAATGCTGAAATTTTGAACGAGGGTCACTGTTGGAGATGATTTTTGGAAATTCGACCTATAAGTGTACGGAAAGTACTAAAAGTTACTAAATTAGGTGCTAACTGTATATAGCTACAATCTACAAATTTCGTATGGAAATCAAGGTCGGGAAGTGGCGTTGATATAAGGAAATGGTTTTGGATGTTCGTACTTATGTGTACGATAAGTACTAAATGGTAGCAAATTTGGTACAATTTGGATTTGAGTGAATGGATAGAGCTGGAAAGCTGAAATTTGGAATTAAGATTACTGTTGGACTGCAGGATTGAGGAAGTCTTAGAAATTCATACTTATGGGTACGAATATTACTAAATGGTACTAAATTTGGTACAATTTGGATTTGAGTGAACAGAAATTCGGAAATAAGATAACTGTTGAAGTGTATGACTGATGGAGTAGTGCAAATTCATACTTATGGGTACTGAAAGTACTAAATTTGGTATAATTTGGATTTTAGTAAACGGATAGAGTCGGAATTTATAATTAAGATTGCTGTTGGAGTGTAGGATTGAGGAAGTTTTGAAAATTCGTACTCATGGGTAAGGGAAGTACTAAATGGTACAAAATATGGTACAATATGGATTTGGGTGAACAGATAGAGCTGAAAACCTGAAATTTGGAATTAATATTGCTGTAGAAGTGTAGGATTTATGTAGCCTTGAAAAGTCGTACTTATGGGTACGAAAAGTATTAAATGATGGTAAATTTGATACAATTTGGATTTGGGTGAATTGACAGAGCTGGAAACCTGAAATTTGGAATTACGTCGAAGTCGAAGAGTAGGATTAAAGTAGTTTTGAAAAATCGTACTTATGGGTACGAGAAGTACTAAATTTTACTAAATTTGGTACAATTTGGATTTAGGTGAACGGATAGCAGTGGAATCCTTCAAATTGAAATTATGATTATTGTAGGCTTGTTTTCTCCTCGATGGATTGTCATCTCAAGCGCGATGTGGAGGTCTAGTAAGCGTGAAGGTCCTAAGAGCGATACCGGCGGTAGCGTAGCTACTGGTAGGGCCACCCATGCCGGTGAGGTCGATGGTGAACGCTGAAGCTAAGAACAATCCGCAACGTGGGAAGTCAACGGTATAAGTTATATGCAACTGCGATGAACTGATCACAACAATGCGACGTCTGTCTCATATTGAGCGGTCACAAACAGCGTCTGAACTCCAGGAGGAGCGGCTGGATATAGAAAAGGAAAATTCTAAACCTTAAACCCTCCAGAAGGCAACGGGAAACCACTGAAGTAATCTCCCTGGAAAACCATACAATTATGAATACAAACCAAAATACACGGCCCTTAGTCTCCGGCAACACAAGGGTGCTAAGAATCCCCGGAGGTAAAACTGAAACAAAACTTAATATTGGTACATGGAATGTACGCAGTCTTTACGAAGCTGGAAAACTAGCTTATAGCTTAACTGAAATGCACAGACTCCAAATTGATATACATACTTGGAAAATAACAAATACTCTGTTTTGCTTACCACCTAGAAGACTCTACACCTGGAAATCCCCCCAGGACAGAAATGGAAATATAATAAGAAACCAAATTGACTTTATTATTATTATTAATAAACGCTACGCTACTTCAATTGCGAAAACATCAACATATCCTGGAGCAGACGTACCATCAGATCACAATCTTCTTATGGCTAACATATACACCAAACTTAGTGCACCAGTGAAGAAAAAACAACAACGTAAACTTGACAATGGGAAACTTGACGACCCAGCTACTAAATCAAGCATAAGAGACCTTATAAACTTAGAATTGAAAAGCGTTAATAGGAATGATGTGAAACATATTTGGGGCGAAGTCGAAAATACTCTTCAAACCATAGGACAAAACAATCTGGGAAATTACAAAAGATCAAAAATCAAAGGCTGGATGACAAATGAAATACAAGATCTCCTTAGCGAAAGACGACGATACAAAAACTCGAATTACGAAATGTATTGGGAATTAAACAGGGAGATTCAAATGAAAATTCGAGCTGCAAAAATCAGACATATTAATAGCCAATGCCAGGAGATCGAACAATTACAAAACTTACACGATGACTTTAATTTACACAAGAAATTGAAAGAAGCAGCTGGTATATATCATAGAACTACGTCGCCAGTTCTGTATAACAATAATAATGAACCTGCTTTTGAGAATGCTGAGAAACAAGGAATTTGAAAGAACTACATTCAAAGCCTATTTACAGACGTCAACAGATCAAGTTTTAATACCCAATCAGCACAACCGATGACTGACATTACTAAGAGCGAGGTAGAATCTGCGATCACATCTCTAAAAACTAGGAAAGCAACAGGACCGGATGAAATTCCTTCAGAAATGCTAAAACTCATAGATGAAAATAATATTGACCTGATAACAAGGTTAATGAATCATGTATATAATACAGGACACTACCCTCAAGACTGGCTAAAATCAACTTTTAAAGCAATTCCTAAGAAAAGTCATGCTAAACACTGTGGTGACCACCGACTTATCAGCTTAATGAGCCGCGCTCTTAAAATATTCCTTAAAATTATTCACAGCAGAATTTATAAAAAATTTGAACAAGGTATGGGTGTAAATCAATTCGGCTTCAAAGAAGGCATGGGGGCGAGGGAAGCATTATACTTTGTTCAGCTCCTTATTCAAAAATGTCGAGAGACATTTTTTATGCTTCATCGACTATGAGAAAGCATTTGACACTGTGAACCATGACAAATTAATGGAAATACTTTCGTCTATTGGGATAGATGACAAAGAACTCAGGTGCATTGGGAGTCTGTACTGGCATCAAACTGCACAGATTAATGTCAACGGCAATTTTACCGACGATATACCGATATCAAGAGGGGTCTGGCAAGGCTGCATCTTATCTCCGTTGCTGTTTAACATATACTCAGAGAGTATTTTCCAAGAATCCGTCAAAAATATAAAAGAAGGAATAAAACTAAACGGTGCTTATATTAACAACATCCGATATGCAGATGACACCACAGTATTAGCCGATAGTACATATATCCGGACTTCAAAAACTAGTAAATGAACTCACTTCACGCAGCGAATCATATGGCCTTAAAATTAACACACAAAACAAAACTGATGATTGTTAGTAAGAAAAATTCGCACAATGAAACAATCTTAAAAATCAACAACGCACACGTCGAGAGAGTAAAAAGTTTTAAATACCTCGGGGTTCTAATTAATGACCAATGGGATCCCTCAAAGGAAATAAGATGTCGTATAGAAATGGCAAGAGATGCATTCTTCAATTATTACAAAGTTTTGACCAACCATGATATAAACATTGAGACAAAAGTACGATTTATTAAATGTTATGTATGGTCAGTTTCATTATACGCTGCAGAAGTCTGGACCATTAAAGCTGCTGACATAAAAAGACTAGTAGCTTTCGAAATTTGGATTTATCGAAGAGTATTAAAAATGCCTTGGACTGTACACGGAGAGAACTTGTATCTGTCATCAAAAACCGAAAAACGGCTTACTTAGTACACATCATGCGACATGGAAAGTATAAACTCCTGCAGGCAATACTTAAAATGACGCCGTACCAGAGGCAGAAAAGAGATGACTTGGATAAAAAACATAGAAGACTGGACAAATATCAACAACACGGCTAATCTTCTCAGTATATCAAGAAATAGAATCAGTTTTGAAAGAATTGTCAATAATTTATAAATGTCATGAAAAATATCACATTTGTAATCTATATAATTGAAATGAAATATGGTCGCTTATATTCGAATACCCAATTTGCAAATAAAGTAGAAGTAGGCCTGTTGGATTGGGGAAGTTCTGAAAATTCGTACTTATGCGTACGAAAATTCTAAATTTGTTACAATTTGGTTTTGGTTTAACGAATAGAGCCGGAATCCTAAAATTTGGAATTATGATTGCTGTTAAATTGAAGGATTGAGGTAGTTTTCGAACATCTTACTTATGGGTAGGAAGAGTACGAAATGGTACTAAGTTTGGTACAATTTGGAATTGGACGAACGGATACAGCGAAATCTTGAGTTTTGGAATTACGAGATATGTCGTCGAAATACGTATCATAAGTGTACGAAAAGTACTTAATGGTACTCAATTTGTTGTTGCGTGTAGGAACAGTGCTGGAATCTGTATGTTTTGGAGTTAGGGTGAGTATTGATGTGCAACGTTGGTCTCACTGATGGTGTGTAAGGGTGAGATACGGCTGATTTTTTTTGAAAATCGAATTAAAATTGGTATTAGTGCAACAAAATTGTCAGTGTTCGCCATTTCCATATTATATATTTATACCCTACACCACTATGTGGAAAGGTTATACCCTACACCACTATGTGGAAAGGGTATTTATTATAAGTTTGTTTTGGGAAAAATTCATGTAACACCGCGAAATATTCGTCGGAGACCCCCAATGTGGTATACCAATCTCCATATCTCGGCGAGATAAAGCGATTTTTAGATGTGTGCCCGTCCGTCCGTCCGTGTGTCCGTCTGTCCATTATAAATTGTAATCAAACTCCAGGCCACAATTATGGACCGATCGTCACAAATTTGGTATGGAAGTCGGTTTCACATCAGAATAGATCGCTATTTTAATTGGTGATGATCGTGAAATATTTAGCGGGTGAAATGGACCAAAAACATAATTTTTATCCGATTTTGTAGCTTCTCTGTAGGTCGCAATAATAGTCCGATCGCCTCGACATTTTTAATAAGGTAAGAGTATATGACAAAGAAGAAGCTTGCAATTTGAGATGGCGATCAGATAATATTTAGAGGGTTAAATGGACCACAACTTTTGTGTGAAAATTGTGAAAATTTTCAATAAACAGCTTATATCTTTACTCCTGAAAGACATCTTCCCCACTCGTGATTTATATTTGGAAAACGATCCCTTGACCTTTCAATTGATGTCAAATATGTTGATGTACGTGATCAGATAACAGAGTTACAGCCTAATATATCCAGTTTTTTGTTTGTAGTGTAATCATAAACTCACTAGATGTCGCAATTATAGCTCAATAGTCACGAAATTTTGCACGAGGTAAGAGTTTAGGTTGAAGAAAATGCCTATAATTTTGCATGATGATCTGATATTATTTAGCGGTTGACATAGACCATTACTTTTGTATGAAAATATACAAATTTTATTTTTGGTCCATATTTTCATTCCTGGAGGGCATATACCGGCAAAGTAGCCTACATATGGAATAATAGCTACTGACCTTTCCCCTGATGCAAATTGCAATAATGTGTCTGCTAGATAACGCACCTACTGCCTGATATATAATGTGTTTTGTGTAGAGAACCACAATTTACTCCCATGCTACAAATTGTCTCTATCATGACAGAGAAATTTTCAGTTCAGTTGTCAAATTGGATTTTTATACAAATATTGCAACATGGGGTCGCCTCGCCACCAATTTTATACCTCAGGACTTCGGGTAAAGGGGATACAAACAAAATACGACCAAAGGTGTGTTTCATCGAAATATTGGTTTTAGACCCCAAATATATTTGGACGAAATTCGTTTCAGACAATTTCTCAAGGGGATTTTCTGATAGGTCGAAACTTAACACATCGTATTATTTCATCCAGTCTTGTGTCAGGTCAGAATATGGACTACATAGGTCCGTTCTTCGATTACATCCCACACAAAATTTGGGAAAAGTGCAGTTTGAGGACCCGTATGGGATCTATTTGATTATTATTATTTTTTTATTTTTTTTTTTTTTTGAAGAAGGTTCTTTTTACGGTCCGTATTCTGGTCCCTTTCCCAGGGTAAGTCATACTTCCTGAGATAATAGTCCAGAAGTTCCAAAAACCTCTGCCGCGGCTCCAACAAATGCAAAAAATTTAAATCTTTTCAAAAATTAAAATAAAATGCTCCTTGGGTGTTCATAAAACTTATATAACTCATATGAAAACTCATATACACCAAAAAATTTTAATTTGTGTAAAAAAGCTGTAATTGATATGGGAATTGGTATGGAAAAACACACATTTTTACCCATGTAATTTCAATAAATTTAAAAAAGTGTTATACGGACGGAACGGGACGGGAACAAAAGTATATATGGGCTAAAAGAGGAGACTTTCGGGCATATTTCTGTGGAAACAGAACATTGTTCCATGTTGTTCCACAAAAGTTCTAGTCCACTAAATTTGGATTTTCATAAAATTTAGTACCTGAGGAAAAATAAAATAGTGCATTTTGTGTAAACACCACGGTAATTTGTTTAATTTATTTTTAAAGGCCACAATCCTACCTACCTAACAAAAAAACAGCGAACGCAATTTATGTTATAGTTTCCGAGAAATAGCTATTTCTTTCTCCAGAAGTTTTCAAAAATTACGTATTTCTCAAAAATTGGAAAAATGTTCGTCTTTAGGGGCACCCCACGCCCGCACCTTCCAATATTTTGACCTAATTTTTTGGTTTCCTTAGTTTCAATATGTTTACTATCGAATCCCATATAGAAATTAAATATCTGTTACAAAACAAAATTTTGATTTTTGGCCAGGAAAATCGATTCCTGAACCATTGTGTGCCGGCTCCAACTAAAATTACAAATCTAAAAAAAATAATTCTCAAATATTTCCAAAACTTAGAATTTAGCTTACTAAAATTGATTGTGTATAGCCCCATATTACGATACCTACAGATTCCACGTATTTTGAAGCAAGCTCGTGTTACAAAATAAATATATTTTTAGAGGCTTAAGGTATATCACCGTTAGCGCAAATGACTTATACTATCTTCTTTGCTGTATAATTAAATATGAATAATTTTGGGAATTTGTTTGCATGCAAAATTTTTGTATTTCTATTCATTGTTAGTTATTTCTACCGGTATAAAATCTATTTTAGATGTCACAATATATGCATATGTGAGGTACAAGTGCACAATTTTGGACGATAAATCTTCAAAAAACTCCCAATTTTCAAATATACCAAATTATCAACTTATTTTAGGTGTATTCCAAAGAGGAACCTGATATCATATAATCAATGTGAATTTTCCAATTTTTGAATATTATTTAGAAATGTATAATTTATATATTTTTCCACAAACATCCAAGTAGAGACATGGGAGGTTTCTCTTATATCAATAGATTCATATTAAGTTATTGATATGTGCCTAGTTTTTATCGCCGAGTCCGAACGGCGTGTCCTAAGTTGCCACTTGTAGAGACGTTTTTCATGGCTGAAATACTCAGGAAATATCGCCAACATTACTAAGGGGTATTTTGCCACCATTGACAATTTGATGGGAATCGAACCCGGACATTCAGCGTGCAATGCGGTTGCGCATAGCTAATTCCTACAGGTTGTGGTGTAGGGTATCACATGGTTGGCCCGTCCGACTATAGCCTTTGCTTACTTGTTTTTATTTGTTTTTTTTTTTATATTCTTTCCGCATACGAAGTAGCGGACACTTTGCTAGTTATAAATAAATACGATGGAGTTAAATAAAAAAAAACTACTGTCATGTATATGTATGTGTGTACGGATAGAGAACAGAACAATTTCAGAACATTTGCAATGACGTACCCGACCTCTTGCTTTTCTTTTCCCTCCTATATAAGATGGGAAAGTTTTTAGTGCAAGTTGCACCGTGTGGCATAAGACCTAATGATGCTGCTAAATTTTATGTAATACTCCTTCTATGATGATAGTGCTAAATTTAGGCTAAATTACCATCAACAAGGCTGAAATAAGGGGACAATACAAATACGCGGGCTATTTTTCCTCAGAAGCATTGGAGGAAGATCAAACACTTTATATAGTTTTTGGCTGGGAGGACTGCGTCTCTATCAGCATTTGTTTATTTTTGGGGATCGCCTTAAGTTACAGGATGTGTTCTTTTGTCTTCTTCTCTCCATCTGGACTTGACATTGTTTTCCACCAAACTACCTTGGTAAGCAGGCTTCGTCGGTTCTAGTTTTTTTGTCGTTTCCGCTTTCTTCTGGAAGACATTGGTGGACTAAGCCGATCCATTAACCGGAAAGAAGATTTTGTCACCGCGTCGAGGTGTATGAGAATAATTCTTTCGAATTTCCGTACTCCGGATGTAGTGAATCTCCTACGGAGATTCATAACAATGCTTTTATAGTGGTTTGCATCAATAATATAAGAAGCACTGACAACTGTCGATATATGACCACCTGGAGTGAGGGTTTCTGTCAGCCGTGTTCTCAATTCCATTTCCCCATCCTCCATTCTACTCAGGTGTTCATTAGTGGACATGGTCGTGGTGTTCAGTTCATTGTTCGATAGCGTCAGATTGAGTAACAAGTCTTATACACAAATGTAAAAGCAACTGGACATGGTACAAACATGTCCAGTTGGCCGAAGTGCTCCCCACTTTGTTTCTCTAAACTAACCTTTATAGTCCTGAGAGTCGAGTGAAGGTCGTCGCCGATCAAGCTTTCGGTTCTGTCAACAGATGATTGATTTTTATTACTCTTGGTTCTAGAAGCGTTAATAAACATAGCCTGGTCGTCATCTGAACTATTTATAGCCTGTAGGTGCCAAGGCACCCACGCCTAAAACAGCAGCTACACAATCTCATAGTATCGATGACACAATTCAACACCAGATGTCATAACTGGGTTATTCAGAACCTGTACCGGAACGTTTTGCATTGTACCATTTTCCATCACCTTTCGTTTCAACCTATAGTTAGTTAATCGAAGTTTTTTCCTTGGGTGTTTTCTTCTCAAAAGAAGCCAAGATTTAATGACAATGGTAGACAAATAAAATATTATTATCGTAATAATTGTAATATAAATATTTTAGTTGGAACCTGTAAAAGGTTTAGAGGAAGACTGATAAAATTAAAGGAGGGGGAACAAATGAAAAATAAAACAAAATGTTATAAAATCCGTGAAAAGGAAGACAATAACAACTAAAAGAAGCTACAAAGTTAACAGCAGGACGACTATCAGGAGCAGAGACTACCACATGCTACTTCGTAGTAACTAAAACCTACAACGACCTGAAACCCTAGTGGCAATTGGGTAGCTAATGTTGAGGCACACACCGTGGACAACGTGACGCCGGTTCTTTTGCCAATATAAACCACATCTCCGATTACATATTGAAGGTACAAAAGTTTGCTCTTTTGGTCCCTCAAAAAAAGCTAAACCATCACTCGTTTTATGCACCTACAACATTGTGCTGCAATTTCAATGGTGGTGGATGTTCGCTCGTTTACTATGTTTTCCATTGCCGCAGCGGATTATGATACTGATGATAGTAAACAATAAATGCCCTTAAAACAAATTATTAACGAAATTTTTAATGACAAACTTTTGATGTGATGTCACGATTTTCAAGAGGTGTAGTTTGTCTTCTCAATGGTTGTGTGTTTTGTTTTCTTCCAACAGTTTTCTGCTTTTCTAGTCATATTTTGTTTTTGAAAGTTGAGTGTTTTGTTGTAGAGATGGCATTGTATTGATGGTCCAATGTGGTGATTGGCAAGGGAAAAACTGTGTGTGTGGGGGAGCAGGGGACTGAGTACCAAAACCAAAGAAGTTGAAATACTTTTTCTCACGATTTTGTTACAATTTTACATTGTTTAGAGACTTTGAAGGCAAAACAATGACGAAGAAGAGAATGTAAAATAAGGAATCATTGGGTATTATTATCATTGTCCCAGGAAGAAAGGGTTTCTTTCTTTCCTTTGTCTCGATTTGGCTATGTAAATGCGGTGAAAGAAACTCATCTAACGAATACTGTTACAACGAAAATTAGCTGAGATTTAGGCATAAACCCTAATACATTACGTTATGTATGTCACAAATGATATAACTTCTACTTAGCACATGACATCAAAATGTATTTGGATCAGTTCAAAATGTATACGTGCCGCCTTAAATAAGAAAGCATTCAACGAAATACACAGAATTATTTTTTTAGGGCCATAACTCAAGATTATGTTTAAAATGGGGTTTTGAAAATGTTCTAAGGTAAAATGTAAAAAACGTCTTTAAGTTACAGCAATATACATCGGGAGGAACCGTTATATATGGGCCTGTGTATGCCTACAATTTTTGGATAAGTTTTTCAACCACTATAAACCTTAAATTGCCAACATTTCGTTGAGAAATTCCTTGACCCCTTAGAACTTTAAATGAAGAATTACTCCTATTTTTTATGAAAAATACGCTAAAACATTCAAAATAGCAAAACTCATAAAACTTTTTTTATTAATTTTCTCGTTGGAGTTGAGCTTAATGAAGATTCGAACCCAGATAACCAGCAATTTATGTGACTAATTTCGCTCATCAGACATATCGGCTGTGGGACACTCCCACGAGAAAATTAACATTAAAATGACATTAGCTCTACAATCAAATAAAAAAAAAAAAAAAAACAAGTAAGAAAGTATCAGTCAGCTGAGCCGACAGAGATGTACCCTCAGCCACGTACCCGAAGAAAAAAAGTTAACACAATACTTCTGTAGGTTTTTTAGCTGTTGGGAAAATTTTCCAGGATGGAAAGAACCGGAAAAAACTACATGTTGCAACAACATTCAGAATGATCCAAGACGAGTGCATTTTTCCAAACTTTGGGTAGGGTGTACCCATAGGAGTGATCCGATGTAGTACATATTCGGTCCTAATACAAATCTGTAGGAAATATTTTTTTTCTTTATTAGTCTATGGATATTTTCCTTACAGACTATATAATTAAATATGTACTTAATTTTCTGAATTTAAATATATTACAATTTTAATTTTCAATTTACAAAGTTTGAGCTAAATCGATTTCTCTCTTAAAGGGTTATTTTACACATGAGCCAGTTTAGGTGGTGCCGGTAGGTTACTGGACCTTTTTGGGTCATTATCTCAGGAAGTAACAGGGGCCGCAAGTGCAACCTGCTGCGCCACAAATTAATAAGATCAGAGAGGAGTTGTTAAACTATACTTTTTCCAAATTTTGTGTGGGAGGTACTCAAATGAGTGGACCGATATAGTCCATATTAGAACTCGATCTATGCCTGAAAGTAATATTACAAATAGCAAAGTTTGGCTCAATTCGGTTATTCCCTCCTAGAGTTATCATGCCCACAATCTTGGCGAAAAATTTTGAACCATTGTGGGGGAGGTACCGGAAGGAGTGGACCGATATGGTCTATCTTCGAATTTAAACTTAGTTTGGACAAAATATTGAAAGACCCAAAATTTTAACCAAATATGTTGATCCGTTCGAGAGTTATCGTGCACTCCAACTACGACACATGGTATTATATGGGTTGTTTGCAGTTTTCGTGCTGATTTCTGAGGATATATGGACTTGCTCCTGAAAAAAATTATATCGTCGTAATGGGGGTAGTGAACACAAGTGGCTGCAACAAAAATCAAAGCGATTCGAGAGCAGGCCTTAAACTGCACTTAAGCAAAATTTTGTGTGGGAGGTACCCGAAAGAGTGAACCAATAGGGTCCATATTGGAACCTCATCTACAGTCTGTCGCAAAAGTTAGTATACACCGTTGAAACCAAAATGTATTAGGGATAAATATCACTATAACTTATTTAAAACAACAAACAATTACTTTTATTTGATAGACAAGAAGGTTGTCTTCCGTAATAACAATTAAAAGTGCCCAATATTTGCATACAATAGCAAATGTACGGCTCGAATCCCAAAAAGACCAAAAATTATGTCGCTAAAGTTAGTATACAACGGGGAATCCTCGTGGAACTGTGCAAAAAATTCTTGATATTTTTGAACAAAATGAAACTAAATCTGTACTTAAGATCATAAAGAGTATATTAATTGGTTTTAATGGCAGTTATAGTACTTATAGTGACAAGTCCAACGTACACTGGATCGTAAAATCCACAAAAATTGGTCATCTACAAATACAACAACTGTAGCGACAAAATTCCGAGAGTTATGTCCTGTTTATGAATTCTAAAGCTATGAAATGCTCAGAAAGGCTCTGAAGTTTCAATATGGGGTAATCTTGATCGAGTTTCGACTTGTTCTGTTTGAAAAAACGGGAATTTCTTGAAGGAAACCAATGCTATTGAGGCCATTGTCCTTTTGAAACATGTAATAATCCTTAATCCTTATACAAAAGGACTTTCCTTTTGAGTTAATTTTCTCACAAATGTTGCCCCTTTTCATATTCCCACCAAAAGTAAATAGTAGGAGAACCTCAAGATCCGTTGTAAGCCCTACAGTTATACTGTCCTACCGGCCTTTTAGCAGTATCGGACATTCTTCTCGTGTCCCTAGTGTCTAATGTACTACTAATGTCTAATGAACTACTTCTAACTGATCCATTTATTTGTATTTTGGTCCTAAGTGAAGCGAACACAGCTTTTCAGAACGTTTTTGCACAATCCATGCGTTATAACAGCAGAGAAAGCTCTGTATTAAAATTTTAAATTAGCTATTATATCCTCCTGTGGTGGTGGAGTATCACTGTAGGGCTTACAACAGAACTTGAGGTTCTCCTACTATTTATTTTTGGTGGGAATGCGAAAAGGGTCATAATTTGTGAGAAAATTAACTGAAAAGGAAAGTCCTTATGTGTAAGGATTAAGGATTATTACATGATTCAAAAGGACAACGGCCTCAAAAATATGGGTTTCCATCAAGAAATTCCCGTTTTTTTCAAAAAGGACGAGTCGAAACTCGAGCTTTAAAATTCATAAACAGGACATAACACTCGGAATTTTGTCGCTACAGTTGTTGTATTTGTAGATGACCAATTTTTGTGGATTTTACGATACAGTGTACGTTGGACTTGTCACTATAAGTACTATAACTGCCATTAAAACCAATTAATATACTCTTTATGATCTTAAGTACAGATTTAGTTTCATTTTGTTCAAAAATATCAAGAATTGTTTAAACAGTTGCACGGGGATTCTCCTTTGTATACTAACTTTTGCGACATAATTTTTGGTCTTTTTGGGATTCGAACCGTACATTTGCTATTGTATGCAAATATTGGGCACTTTTAATTGTTATTACGGAAGACAACCTTCTTGTCTATCAAACAAAACTAATTGTTTCTTGTTTTCAATAAGTTATTGTGATTTTTATCCCTAATACATTTTGGTTTCAACGGTGTATACTAACTTTTGCGACAGACTGTATGTCTGGTAGAAATGTCACGATGTGCAAAGTATCGGTTACTCCCTTCAAGAGTTATCGTGCGGACAATTTTTCCGAACATTTTTGAACTTTTGTGGGGGAGGTACCTGAAGGAGTGGACCGATATTGCCCATCTTCGAACTTAAATCAAATCTGGACAAAATATTTCGATACCCAAAATTTGAACCGAATCGATTGATCCGTTCGAGAGTTATCGTGCGCACCAGCCAGACAGACAGACGGACGGACATTGCTAGATCGACTCAAAATTGTCTGAAACGGATATCGTACAAACATACTTGGGGTCTAAAACCATTATTTCGATGAGGCACATTTTTGGCCGTATCAAAGTGTAAATACCCTCTTTAGCCTAAAGGCTGAGGGTATAAAAACAAGTAAGAATGGCGTTAACGCCAGACCGAACTTTTTTATGCTCTTAACCACGAGTTGTATTGAAGTAAAATAGAACAATTGTTTCATTTAGTTAATGAAGAAGACAAAATACCAAATTTCTGCAAGTTCGGTAAAACTATGTAGCCAACCTTCAAAATACCGCAATTCGGGAGGTACCGTTCCTTAGGCCTATATCAAAACATCGATCTATACCTACAAAATTTATTTTTAGACTCAAAGAAGACTAATTACATAATTTCCGATATTTCGGTAAAATCTAAATACCAAATTTCAGCCATTTCGGTGGGATGCTGTGGCCACAACCTTCAAAAAACCGAAAATCGGGAGGTACCGTTGTATGGGGGCTATATGAAGTCGTGGGGAGAACGTTTTATACCCACAAAGAAGAATAAGTACCAACTTTCAGCCATTTCGGTGTTATAAAGAGGCTAAAACCTTAAAAATACCGAAATTCGTGTGGCACCGTTCTATGGGGGCTACATGAAGGCGTTCACTTATACCGACGAATTTCATATGGAACAATAAATATGCGGGCTATACTAAGGCGTGGACCTATATATATGGAGCGTCTAATATCCCAAATGAAGAGAAAATACCAAAGTACAGCCATTTCGGTGGAATATTGAGGCCACAACCTTCAAGATACCGGAAATACTAAGGTACCTTTATATGGGACCTGTACCGAAAAGTTTCCGGGGGAAAGGTTTATACCCCCAACGAAGACTTGATACCAAGTGTCGGCTATTTCTGAGGAATATTGAGGCCACAACCTTCAAAACACCAAAAATCAGGAGGTACGTTCAATGGGGGATATATGAAAACATGGACCTATACCGACAAATTTCATAGGGAACGTTTAATACCCCAATCGAAAACCAAATACTAAATTTCAGCCATTTAGGTTGAATAATGTGCCACAACCCTCAAAATACCGAAAATCGGGAGGTATCGTTCTATGGGGGCTATATGAAGGCGTGGACCTATAAAAATTCTGGGGGAAAGTTTTCTACAGCCAGCGAAGATTAAGTACCTAATTTAAGCCATTTCTTTGTGATAATGAAGTTGAAACATTCAAAATACAGAAAATCGGGTGGTACTGTTCAATGGGGACTATATCAAAACGTGGACCGATATAGCCCATTTGCAATTCCAAACATCCTAAGAGTAATAGAAACTTCTATACCAAATTACAAAGCTCTATCTTAAAAATTTAGAGCAATATCTTGATTTCAACAGACGGCCGGTCGGACAGGGTCTCCCTCCATATTATAGTGGAGGGTATAACAAGTAAAAAAGTATCAGTCAGCTGTGCTGGTGGAGGTATAACCCTCAGCCACTGACCAAAAAAAGACAACAAAACCAAACCAAACATAATAATTATGCCGTATATAAAATATATTGATTTTGTATCACGGGTTTGCTTTAAAAATGTATGTACCGTAATGTGGTGCTAAACAAAATCATAGACATATACCAAACATTTTTTGGGACCATACTTCTTCATAAACGACTCGAAACATTAAATTATTTTAAACTAAGTTTAGAAGAAATTTTTGAAAAAGTTTTAGAGTTATCTTGCACAATAGCCATTTTAGTATGTGCCGGCAGGGTTTTGGAGCTTTTGGGCCATTATCTCAGGAAGTACTGACTAACTCCGGAAAACCTACTGAAAAAAGAACTGAAAAAAGAATCAAAACGATGCGAGTGTAGCTCTTAAACTTCACTTTTTCCAAATTTTGTGTGGGAGGTACCGGAAGAAGTGGACCGATATAGTTCATATTCCAACCTGATACATGACTGGATGAAATAATACGATGTGCAAAGTCTGCACCAATGAGAAACTCCCTGCGAGAATTATCTTTCTGGGAGCTTCTAGTCCAATATCTCAGGAATTATAGACTTGCTCAAGAAAAAAATTGTACCTTGGTAAAGGGAACCGCAAGGAGGTACCCGAAGGAATGGACCGATATATTCCATATTTGAGCTCGATATATATCTGGAAGGAATAATACGATGTGCAAAGTTTGGACCAAATCAATTGCACCCTTCGAGAGTTATAGTTCACACCTGTTTACAGAACAATTTTGAACTTTTGTGGGGAGGTACCCGTAGAAGTGGACCGATATGGCCCATCTTCAAACTTGGACTAAGTTTTGACAAAATATTACTATACACAAGCCAGCCAGGCAGACAGACAGACACACAGATAGGCAGACAGACAGTCGGACGTACATGGCTAAATCGACTCCAAATTGTCTGAAACGAATTTCGTCCATACATACATGGGGTCTAAACCGTTTTTTTGATGAGGCACATTTTTGGTCGTATCAAAGTGTATATACCCTTTCTAGCCTAAAGGCTGCGGGTATAAAAATCGGGAGGCACCGGTCTAGGGAGCTATATCAGAACGTGGACCCATATACCTTATTTTACAAATACCAAATACCCTAGGGTTACTGGAGATGTCTGTATTAAATTATAAAGTTCTATCTTAGCCTGCTGTAACTTCATTTCACCAGAGGGACGGACGATCAGGCAGGCGGACATACTTATGTATATCGACATAGAATTTTAAGCTGAACAAGATGTCTGACTGAAATCGGACACTTTTTCAGAAAGTGTTATTTCTATTTCCATTATTTTTTGTTGTTGTGTTTGTCTTAAACATCTTAAAAACTTCTGTATTTTTCGATTTTCGATTTTCGAATGATGTTTTGTGCCCGCTATAAGTTTGGCCATTTAATATCTCAAATTCAAATCCTCTTCCGTATTTAAATAATCATCTTCCGAAGAAAATATCGTTCGGATCGGGTGCCCATTTATATAATTCCCGAGCTTCCAAAAATGCATTTGGAAGAAGAAAAGTTCGAGAACAGCGAAGCCGCTCCACATTCGATATGTCTGAAGAGCCTTTACCGAAGGCGAAACATGCATGCCACATAGTGGTGGGTGTGTGGGTTCGAATCGTCGGATTTCCTTTTTCACTTGCATTATAGATCATAAAGCTCGATTAAGAAATTAATACTAAAAAATGATCTTCGCCTAAAAGGCAAAATTTTAACTAAATATAATTTCTATTGTTGTAAAAGTAATTATGTATACTCGTGTCACTCATGACATTTTTGCCATATTTCCATTTTTCCGCTACGTTTTGTATAAAACATCTGACATCTATATCGGTGACTATATGCTTGCAAATTCAACTAAAAGAGGACATATCGGATCTTGGTTTCACAAATTAGAATATATTACGGAAGATTGATTCATTAGGAAATCTGATATAGCTAACATTGTAAATATGTAGGTTTGTCATTCAGGATGGTAGTAAGTATATTTATATTTCTGATAGGTGTAATACGTATGCACATTGGACTGACCAAAAAAAAAAAAAAAAAAAACAAATAAGAAAGACGTTAAGTTCGGCCAGGCCAAACTTGTTATAACCTCCACCACGACTTGTATTGAAGTAAACTGGAACAATTAGTTGCCTTTCGTTTATGAATAAGACTAAATACCAAATTTCAGCAATTTCCGTAAAACAAAGTGGCCAAACTTCAAAATACCAAAATTCGGGAAGGTGCCTATGTCAAAACTTCGATCTATAGCTAAACATTTCTGGCGGAAGGTTTTTAGACTCAAAGAAGACTAAATACCAAATTTTTGATATTTCGGTAAAATCTTCAAAATACCGGAAATCAAGAGGTACGCTTCTATTGGGGATATACCCACGGACATATACTGATAATTCTTTTCTGGAATAATTTTTAACCTCATGGAAGACAAAATAACAAATTTCTGTCTTTCGTGGGTTATTGACGTCGCAACCTACAGAATTATAAAAATCGGGAAGTACAGTTCTATGGCGGATATATAGAATCGTGGACCTATAACGACGAATTTCAGTCAGAAAAGCTTTTACCTCCAACAAAGACTAAATACAAAAGTTCAGCCATTTCCGTGGGTTGCTGTGGCCACAACCTTCAAAATACCTAAAATCGGGAGATACCGTTCTATGGGGGCTATATGAAGGCGTGGGCCTATACCGACAAATTTCTGCGAGAAAGTTGTATTCCCCCAATGAAGACTAACTACCACATTTCGGTGTGATAAAGAGGCTAAAACCTTAAAAATACCGAAAATCGGGTGGTACCGTTCTATGGGGGCTATATGGACCTATACCGCCAAATTTTGTATGGAACGTTTAATACACCAAATAAAGACCAAATACCAAATTTCAGCCATTTCGGCGGAATGTTGAGGCCACAACTTTCAAAATACCGGGAATAGGGAGGACAGTTCTATGGGTTCTATACTAAGGCGTGGATCAGTTCCGACAAGTTTCTGGGGAAAAGTTGTATACCCCCAAGGAAGACTAAATACCAAATTTCAGCCATATTTGAAGAATATTGAGGCCAAAACATTCAAAACACCGAAAATCGTGAGGTACGTTCTATGTGGGGTATATGAAAGCTTGGACCTATACCGACAAATTTCATATGGAACGTTTTATACCCCAAATAAAGTCCAAATACCAAATTTCAGCCATTTCGGTGGATTATTGTGGCCACAACCTTCAAAATACCGAAAATCGGGGGGTGCGGTGCTATGGATGTAATATGAAGGCGTGGACCTATACCAACAAATTTCTGGGGGAAAGTTTTATACCCCCAAGGAAGACTAAGTACCAAATTTACAAACGGTTACAAACGGAATGACAAATGTATGTTTATGTTTGTGGAACAATTATATATTTGGGTGGAGGGTATACAAAATATTGGAACTCCTACAGTCTAATTTTTTGACCAGCTCATTGTTGTGGCTAAAAAACTAATCCTACAAACATTTTTGAAAATCGGATAATATTTCGATATAGTTATATAGGGGCAAAATTGCCTAAAATCGACCTATCGGAGCTTTATCAAAATCCGATCCGATTTTCAATTTTTTTAGGATTCATTTTTAGCCACTACAATCAACTGGTTTCATAGATTGGACCGTAAATGTGGCTTTTAGAGAATTTTCGTGAAAATTCACCTTTGGCATACAAATTACTACGGAAACAAGGATAACCCCGGTGGCACGGGTTAACCATAACCGATCGTCATAAAATTTTATTTATAAGATTTTTGGGTCAAATGGAAAAAATTAGGGGTAGGAGTTCCAATCAAAAAAAATTTTGTTGGGTCAGTCTACATACATAAATACTTTTGTAACCTTTAATATTTTTCTGTTTTTATTTCTAGTAATTTCTACAACATACGAGTTTATGAAGGCCACCACCGATGCAATAAGAAAAACATTGTGTAGAAATTCCCATTATTTCTTTTTAAACTTCCTAAAAATTCTTATTGTTTGTTAATACAAATATTATCGGAAGTTAGTAGGTAGGTAGAAGGTTAGGAAGGTAGGCTATTTGTATTTCACACAACTAAAAGTTTATTAAATTATCGCATACGCTCAACCTACTGCGATAGCCTACTGTATTTGTATTTGTCTAAAAAGGATATGTTGGCAAATTGCTGTCCAATAATTTGTGCCTGCCATAACCTACCATAAGGCGCAATGTCACACCTCTGGCAAAGTGTTGAAAGGTAAAAACTTTTGTTGTTCACACATATGCGTCATAGGTTGTGATGTATGCCACATGTGTAACATATGTGTGGGCGAGCGGGTGATTTGACAATTGGAAAAACAATTATGCCATTAACGAAGATCACTTTACAAAGGTAGTGAGTAGTATGACTGTAGAAAATATGTTTTAAATTTTTGTGTTTTGGCAAATTGGAAAATATCCATCTCGAAGAAGAGGTACTCCATATAGTTTCGCATTAAATCCTAATTAGTTTTGTTATGGAATATCGAACCATAACAAATACTGGAATATTTGTTTATGTTTTCATTGTTGAAACCTTGAATCGATGAATTCGTAGAATTTTTCCACTGTGATCGAATATTCCGATTGTGAAGATGTAGTATTTGCAACATGTGTTCTATGATCCCCAGACATTTCGCATTTCTAATTTCAATGTCAAATTGTTTTTGAAGTGCATTCAACTTTCAATTTTATTGATGTTGCTGTTGTTGTTTTTGCAAACATAACGTTTTAATTAAGAGAATACGATATTTCAAATGTACTATGATCGTCTGATGTGTTCGATATTTGGTCATATGACACTTTTGTTGTCGTTTGCAGTATTCAACTAGACTTCGATATTTATATAAATCCTAAATTATAATTTCAAATGCATATCAGGTACCTTAAGCGTGAAATAGGACCTTAAGACTAAGACTTAGAAATTTATTACACGCCTAAGAAGCCTGTTCTCTTAGAAGTGCTATAATGTTAATGTTAGGCGGGTGTCTCGATACCGGATTGACTCGGACTCACACCACCCATGCCGGAATGCATGTTCCGTATTCCTTTGGTCAGTGTCGGGATGGAGGAAAATCCTGGACCAATGTGGATGTGCTCGGTTTTTTAACTTTTTGAAAGAATGGGTGCTTCTATAGACCCTTTCTTTAAATTCTTTCTAAAAGAAAGGGTGCTTCTATAAACTCTTTCTGAAAGAAAGGTTGCTTTCTGAAAGAGTTTTTGCTTGTATAGACGCTTTCTCAAAGAAAGGCTGCCACTATAGACGCTTTCTCAAAGAAAGGCTGCCACTATAGACGCTTTCTGAAAGAAAGGCTGATTCTATAGACCCTTATGAAAGAAATGGTGCTTCCATAGACCCCTTATGAAAGAAATTCTGCTTCTATATATTTCTTTTAGAAAGGGTGATTCTATAGACGCTTTATGAAAGAAAGGCTGCTTCTATAGATACTTTCTGAAAGAAAGGGTTGCTTCTATGGACCCTTTGTGAAAAAATTGTGCTTCTATAGACCCTTTCTCAAAGAAAGGCTGCCTCTATAGATCCCTTCTGAAAGAAAGGCTGCCTCTATAGACCCCTTCTGAAAGAAAGACTGCTTCTATATACCCTTTCTTAAAGAAAGGCTACTTTTATGGACCATTTCTGAAAAATGATGATTCTATATACCCGTTCTAAAATAAATGTTAGTTCATAGATTCTTTCTAAATTAAAGGCAGTTTTTCGAACCATCCCACGGCAACGGGTATCTCGATACCGGATTAACCCTGACCCACACCACCCATGTTTCGGCCAGCGGTTACCAACTGTGTGTACATACATATGTTTGTATTTGTATGGGTTTACTATTTTGGGAGCATCACATGCCGGAATGCATGTTCCGTATTCCTTTGGTCAGTGTCGGGATGGAGGAAAATCCTGGACCAATGTGGATGTGCTCGGTTTGTCACATCCGTATCCTCCACACTTATACTTCGGTGAAATGGAATAGATGCCGGGAAGATGTACCAGTATCAGGGATTGTTCTGGACTCGCCTATGTGAGCAACTACGCCCGTGAATCTTCGTCGTCATCAGAATACGAGATTCCCCGGCAGCCCCCGAAGGCAGCAGCAAACGGGCTACCTAACGCCAGGCGTTGAAAATTCATAATTTTTACACTTTAATTGCAAGGAACTCCGAGGTAAGCGTTGTGATGTTTACAATATACTGAGGAAAGATTGCGCCAGATGCGCCAGTTGGGGGATTAACTTTCCTATGGCAACAGTCTGTACAATGCAGACCTATCTCGCTTGAGCCTGGCTGTAATGAACCTTACATGAAATATATGGGAGTGGCAGCCAGGTGTGGAACTGCCTAACTTATACATCCCATCGATAAATAGTTGTACTGCAAGTGATAAGCCCAATATTAGCTCGCTGTTGTCAGGTCATAACCAACAGGTCTTGGGGGACTTTAGTGCTTGTTCATCATGAGTGTTGGCTGAACAGATTGATAGTTTTATGTTTTGCACGGTCAGTGAGGCGCCCTACCGGAATAAGCGAAGAGTGTCACAGTTCACAGATATAACCATCCAACCAACCGTGTCACCTGGTCTGCCAAATGACCCGCAACCCATAATTATTTCTAACCGCAGATCACCCGATTCCATCACCTCTGAACGACGCCGTACTTTCATCAATCATGCGAAAGCTAATTGGCCTTCTGATGTTCGGGTAGCAGAGATGGCGTTCCGAGACATCATCTATGCTGTAGTCGCTTGCTATGAATACCAGAAAGAAAGATAGAATATAGGACCTCAGTCACATTTGGCGCTGACTGATCCGAAGAGAAGGAACCACCTCAATTTACAATGGATGATGTTGCGAATACCATCAGGAACCAGGGTTTCGGAGTCGAGGTATTTTTGGTTCGACTCCAGACGAGTTTTTTTCACGACTCCGGCTCCGACTCCGACTCCGGGTCGACTCCGAGAGTGAATTCCTATACAACTAAAAATGAATAAAATGTGCACAAATTTTTAACTTTTTCCTATATTTTGGGCTATATAGGCTAATGTGTTAGTTTTTCCATACATATTCATTAGAAAGGGCATTCGTTCGAATACATTCAAACATATCAATATTGTTTCTGCTGAATCTTACGTTGAAAAATAGCAAAGTTAGAACGTTTTTGTCGGTTTTTTTTCGCACGGGTATATTCTGAACGGAAATCTCCCGCGTGAGAAAATCTTTAAGCTTTCAAAATATGTGAAAATGATGGGGCAATACAAATCATAAGGACTACATGCAATAAAAATTATAAGCAATTCATGACCAAGTTTCAAACTGGATGTACGCCAACATTTTAGTGTGCTTAGCTTTATAAGGATTTTTTTCGAGAAAACTACGTAACTTTTTGACAGATTTTTTTTCTTCATCTGAAAGAGAAATATTTTACGGTACCAACTCTAGCTCGAAAACTATTAAACCAATAGTCATATATTGTTGTGGCCGATTTTGAGAAAAAACACAGTTTATATGCTGCATACAATGTAAAATAAATTGTTCCCATCCAACGCTCATACTATGGTAATATTGTTCCGATCGACTTAAAAATTTGATCACATGTTCTATGTTATTTATACTTTTTACTTTTTTCCGAAATTTATAAGTAGGGATCACCCCTTAAACTAAAATTCAGTGGATAATTTTATTGAAATATTTGAGATACATACATATATTGTGCACACCACCCAGCACGTAGGCAGATGGATGCTTTCTGGAACTGAAAAATTAGCACACGATGAGATTTCGTGCATGAAAATATTCTACAAAAATGTTGAGAAATCGATATCGTGTTGTTTTCATTGTCCTTTATCACTTTTACCCGATCATTTCTCATGAAAACTCTATAATTATGTATTTTATTGAATTTCGTATATGCTATTGATTGTGTAGAACACTCGGATACACATGAACTATATCTGTTCCTGGCGGACAGATCCGGTTATTTGAATGTCTACATCTAAAGCTCTCATTGAGTATATAATGAATCCTAGAAGATAGATTCGCCGTTTGTCATACTTCTTAGTTTTGGCGGGATGAATCCGTCGTTGACCAACAACGAATTTATGATGCCCTAATTCAGAAGCGTAACCATCCGAATTTCATATATAGTTAATAAATTATGCGAAATTTACCAAAACACATAAACAGTAACGGGTAAAACTGATAAAGGACAATGAAAACGTGACAATTTCGATTTCTTGGATATGGGAACCTACATATAATCTTCGGTGAAACATTTTTGTAGAACATTTCATTTTGTTCTACTTTTTGAGTTTAAGAACAAAAAGGGCATTAACTGAGGTAGAAGGACAGCATATTCGACAGAAAGGTTCCACATTCTATTTAACTGAAAACTTACCATTAAAAATGATGAAACAGTATCTCCAAACAGAGATATAAAGCTATTTTCTCAACGGTTGATGGGGGTCACTCAAAAAAATCATTATGTCATAACTCAGAAATTTAAGCTATGGGATCCTTTGGGGTTTTCAATTGGGGCTTTCATTCCGAAATGGAATTTTTTCACACCCAGATCTTGACTTCCATTTTGTCTCACAGGGTATTCAGTAAGATTCCCCATAGAGACCACAATGCCTTTAATAAAAGACAAGTATGATTTCTCATAAAAACAAGATGAGAATACCAAAAGTCCTTTGTGAGAAGACCAATCTTAATTCGATTGTCATAGAACTTTACTTTTGTTTGCAATAGGGATCAATAGACTATACTTCAGAGGATAGTAAATATCCTGTGCATTGTCCTTTAACTTAGTATAATATACGGTTTGCATATATTATTTCTTGTACCTTTCTTCTAAAATAAATAATGACTTTTAAAAAAATTTTCTTGTTCCAAATTTAATGTTATATGTATATAACGTGGAAATAATTTTGCCCGGAGTCGGAGTCGAGTTATTTTTTTCGACTCAGACTCCGACTCCAGCAAAATTGCTCGACTCCGACTCGTAGACTCCGACTCCGAAACCCTGTCAGGAACGCGAACGCAAAATCATCCAAAGCGTTGGGCCCTGATGAAATCTCCATGGTAGAGTATCTCACCAAAGTTATAAACTTAAGAGACTGATTTCGCTTTTGTGACCCGTTCCAAAGACTCGTGAGACATTACTCCTCCCCACCATAAGACATATTTATCCAGTTGCCAGTGGATTGGACAGTGTTGGTGGCGCTTGATTTATCAAAAGCCTTTGATACTAAGGTAATTTTTGAAAGGTAGAACGCCTATATGACTGATCTTACCACCATTTCCAAGCGAGGAAAATGCAAATATTCGCCACTAAATCTACGGCCACTCTGTTTACCACATGGATTGCTGAGGTGAACTCTGAGTGGAATCTCATAGTCGAAGGTAGCAGAATTCTGAATAATTACTATCCTAAGATGAATATGAATGCAACACGATAAAAAACTACTCAAACCTGTCAGAATGCCAGACTGACAACTGAAACAAGATGCCTCCTCAAGTTTTTGTGGACCATCTTCATGAGGAGATAACGATTCTTCGAGAACAGCAACACAATGGCATGTTCTGGTTGCAGTACTCGAGCAAGGGTGTTACCATGAGAACGATCATAACAACCATATGGTGGATAAGACACCCAAGCATATCAGGTCATGATTAGTATTAAATAATATATTAATCAGTTTTAAATAATATTCGCACAGATCCAGTCGAATATGCTATACACAACTATAGTGTGAATGCGGTCCTTGGAGAATAGCCCCCATCTATCGCAGCTGAGGAGCGTCAGTTGCCAAGACAAGCCACAGTAGATTTTGCTGCAGCCGTCTAAATTCCTATAGAGCAAGGATTGATTACATCATGCAAACAAATTTACCCAGCATGCGGCATAAGCTCGCACGACACACTACACCTTTTCTACTCTTCAACTAACTTCAGTAGCAGACACATTCCTAGAACTGAAGATATACCAGAGCCAGATTAAGCAGAAAATCGAATTCACAAACATATAATGTGTTGTTACAACAGCAACAACATTCTTCTGTGGACAGGTCGAATGCCGACTACACAACCGAAAATCGTTTTTCCCAGAACTGGTTTATTAAGAGGTTTTTTTGAATTTTGTAAACTTTTTTCGGGAAGTATGAACTTGCCGCAAAAATATAAGGATTTTTGGAAATTTGGGCTCTTGGGTTATTATGACCGTTCCGTATAAATGTGGACCTCTGGCAATAAATTTGATTGGTATATTTTTTTAAAAGAACTCCAAAAGCCGATTTTCGCCTGATTCGATTGAAACATTGGCAAATGGGGGTTGCAACAACAAATTGTACAATTTGTTGCTATTGCGATTAGAAAACGGTGCTATGCTAAAAATACGTGAAATGGGTAAGTATCGTAAAGGGTAAGGGGCGTTCAATAATGTGAATCTTGAATCAGTCCACACTACTCTCAGCAACACAGACATTTCCTCTATCCTGGTGGAATGATTGATGAAATGCAGAAAATCATCAATTCATGCATAGAAGAGAGTTCCATGAGGAAAATTAAGTGTTTGTGTGTTTCGACCGGATGAAGACAGAAGTGGTGGCCTGCGATGATGATGTGGTTGTGCTGATAGCAAAGCGCTTTAGTACAACTTGCAAAGTTGGTCCCATGGCAATGGTCTTCGAGTAAACCGGAGCTTGTACTATTTACAAATTAACGCAAAATTCCCGATTTCCACTATTCTGGACCATCGCTTGACAGGGAAAAGAAATATCGAGGAGCGAACGAAGAAAGGAATCATAGCACTCTACTCCTGTAAGAACTCCATTGGGAAAGTTTGGCTGCTTATCCGTTATCTTTCCAAGCAGGGACGCATGGGTTGAGGGCATATGTCCTTTGGACGGTCTGGCAATATACACAGACAGTTCAAAGACGGAAGAAGGCACTGGTGCTGGCGTCTACTGCGAAAACCCATTAATCGAACACTCATACAGGCTTGACGATAGCTACGTAGAGCTGGCAAACTATCCATATTCCCAACATTAGATATTTTCAATATTTCATTTAAAAAAATTGATTGCTATCGATATTATCGTTAATTTGACATCACCATTAATATAGAAATGAAAACGGAGGAAATGTCTATGCTTTTTTGACATTTTGCACAAGTAGTTCACAGAAATAAATATAGAGGAGAAAAAGCAATTGCTTTTATTTAATAAAAATATGCAAAAATTCATTTTATATTTCTGAAAAATTTGTTCGTGTGACTTCAGACTTACTTTCTCATTTATATTTATTTCAATGAATTTTAGATTAGCGGTTTTTAATCTGATAATATCGATAGACAAAATTATCTATCGATATTGAATTTTTAAAAAATAATCGATATTATCGATACTGCCATCGATTTTTTGCCAGTTCTATAGCTGCAGCGTTTTTCAGGCGGAGATTCTTGCTAACAGGAAATCAACAGAACTGGTGTAAAGACTTGAAGTTAGTTCTGTAGGACCGGTGACTATATATGTCGATAGGCAAGCGGCCCTCAAGTCATGGGCCATTAACTGTCGAGCTATCCTTGATTGCAGGAAGGCTCTGCATGACATACGCAATATCGTAAGGCTATGTTTGGTTCCGGGTCATAGCAACATAATGGGAAACGAGGTAGCAGATGAACTAGGTTGAAGTTGCTCTAAGTCTATCGACCTTCCGGTTGATGAAACTACACGGCCACCAATGTGCTATTTCATTGGCAAACTTCGTGAGATCTACAACAAGAGGGCACATCAAAGATGGCTCTTGGCAAGGTACCTAAAGCAATCTTACCTGTGGTCTCTCGTCGCAGAACGACCTCCCTCCTCTCACTTGATAAGTTAGGGATCAAAATTGCTGCGGGACTTATAACAGGTCACTGCAGAGTGAGATCCCTAACTTCGAAATGGGATGACAGTGGCATTGACTACTGCAGACTTTGTGAAGATGCGGAGGAGATAGAGACTGTCGAACATTTCCTCTGCAGACATACGATATATGGACATGAGATAGATGCTCTGACCTTCATATGTAACATAGATCCCATTGTCCTACCAAACTTTGCTAAGCACCTTCGTGGCTTAGCAAGGTCCCTAACTAACATAATTCTATGCTAATTCCCTTCTTTCTACTTCCACTACATCAATTGGCCTAAGATGCACATCTTCATCTCCACTTCATCATCTTACCACAGCTTCTACATCTTCACCTGATCCGCATCTTAAACTCATCATCATCTCACATTATCATTATCTTCACGTCTTTTCACCACCTACAACCTACGTAGGATGTCCAACGGTTTCTGAGTGAAACAGGCACCTAATCCAACCTAACCTAAGCTGCCGTTACATATATTGACCTACATATGTCAGAAATTTTGCGTAAGGAGACTTAGGTTCGTAGAGAACTCGAAACTTCGAATTTTGGGATGAAAAATGTAGTTAAAAAATTCGTGAAATACAAAATTATCGTAAGAGCTATACCAAAACGTGGACCGTCATGGTGCATTTTCGAACTTAAACTAAGTCTGCACGAAACATTAGGAAGTACAGTGACACCAGCCATTATGATTGGCCAAAAACCTAAAGGTATTAAAAGAAAGAAAAGCCAAATAATGTATGCGATCCCTGCTAAGGTTTTAACAAGCATACTGTGCGTATCCACAACTAGGAAAATACATTTTAGGAGATCGTGTGGAGATATTCCTTCCTATAAAGTAATAATTTCAGATTTGCGCCTTAAATGTGGATTCGTCAGTGATACAATTGACTTATCTCTTTCAGCATGAAAAATCAGCTGCATTCTGACGATCCAATGGACGATTTTGATTGTTCTTAGGCTGCGCGACACATATCAGGACAATTCCCTATTATCTTTCATCCTCCAATAAGAGCATTAATTGAAAATTTATTTTCCAAAAGAATCCCTGTTTCACACTATGCGTTTCCTCTAATGTTGTCATACTCTGCCTCATTGATTCTATATGTAATTCTCGAAGTAATATCTTTATTATTTGCACAACATTGTCTATCAAAACAGATTGTTTGCTTCTGTTAAATAAAAAAAGAGCCTATTGAATACAACATTCTAATAAATGATTTATTTGTCATTTGATTTATTAATGTGTAAATCCTCCACTTATGCGTGGGTAGGGTGTTTGGTGCACTTTATCGGATGGTGTTTTTTTAAAGGCATTATTTTTGCAAAGTGTTATTGCGTTTCATAGTTGTAGAGAAAAAAGTTCATATTTGCATATGCTTTCAATTTGAAATATCATATAGACTGTCCTGCAGTTGTTTGCTGTTGACTGTGTGATACGCGTTAAATTCCAGTGGCGCCAAGTGTATCAACTGCAAAAATTTTCTATGCATGATTGTTGGCATTTGTTTTGCATGCATTACCCACCACCACCACTTCGTTATAATCTTTTTATTCAATTTTTTGCGAAGCCTGCATTTTGGGGGCATGTGCCTTCATGATTATTCTCAGGTGTGGGAGTCAATAATCTGCGATGGATCACACCTTGAACTTGTTTTGTGTGATTTGTACTTTTAACTTTGGAGGCTATTTGGGTTTTTCATACTCGTGCATATGTATGTACATATGTATGGAATACACTAAATTTCTCTCCAAGTTGCATGCGTAATGAATCTGTGCATTTTCATTAGAATATGAGATTGTTCATAGATGAAATTAGTTTTTTTCAAATTTACTGGACGTTTGATGGCACAGAAGAAAATATAATTAAAATAGCCGTAGCAAAAAGTAATCAAATATTAGGTGAAACTCGGTCAAAATAAGTTATTCAAAGATAACTTATTTATCGTTGTCTTATTGTGACGAAGGTCATTATTTATGAAATTTTTAATTAATTGAATTAATCGTGCAATCATGGCCTAAGGAGTTTGTATTGTGAATTCTAGCAAAGTACCACACACCCAACCGATATGCTACGATCGATTCGCTGGTTGTTAAATTCAGCTCATCAGACATTTCGGAATCAGTGAATGGCTAGAAGACAAAGGCTGAGTTTGATGACTTCTATTTATACGGACATTATTGCAAATTTGCAGATATGAAGTATTTTTGAAGCCTTTTTTTTATCAATCAACCTAGTGTCTTGCATAGAATCATTTCTCAATACATAGATATATACAATCGAATGAATTCTATGTATCAGTCGGCAGAGATTTACCCTCCGCCTATGTAAATTGAAACGTTTATCCATGCACAGATATAATGTATTTAAGGTCTTTCCGGAATTTTGTGGGCCTTTTTGGACATTTGTACTTGCCGACAGTAATGTGGATAAAGTTCAAAAGCTTTGCGGAGGAGGTACTTAAAGGAATGGACCAACATAGTCAATTATGGAAGTGGATCTTATTTTTAGAGTCATAACTTTTCGATAGGTATCGCTGGTATAAATTTTAGACCAGTAAAGCAGGAAGCATTAACTTGCACACGGAAAACATAATATCGCTGTAAACAGGAGCACGACGAACAGCATCGGTATATATTTGCAAAGGATCAAAGATCAAATAGACTCTAAACTGCACTTAGACAAAAATGTTGAACTTTTGTGGGGGAGGTACCCTAAGGAGGGGACCGATTTTGGTCATTTTAGAAGCGACATTAAACTTGGACGAAATATTAGGAGATCTTAAGTTTGGACCAAATTTCTTGTTCCTTTCAAGAGATATCGTGCATACCATTTTAGCAATTTTTTTTAAATATTGGAGGGAAGTACAGGAAGTTGTTGTCAATCTTCGAACTGAAACTAAGTTTGGAAACCTTTTGGTATGTTTTCTCAAGAAGTATGGACTTGCCCCTGAAAAAAACTTTTACTGTTGTAATTGAGTTAGCGAATCCAAGTTGCTTCAAACAGAAATCGAAGTGATTCGAAAGCAGGTCTTAAAGTGAACTTTTCTGAAATTTTGTGTGGGAAGTACCCGAAGGAGGAGATAAATGTAGACCATATTCCAACCTGTTCTATATCTTGTAGATATTTTCGGATGTGCAAAGTATTGACCAAATCGGTCACTCCCTTCAAGAGTTATCGTGCGCACAATTTTTCCGAACATTTTTGAAGTTTTGTGGGGGAGATACTTGAAGGAGTGGACCGATATCTTCGAACTTATACTAAGTGTGGACTAAATATTACGAAGACCATGTTTTGTACCAAATCAGCAGATCCGTTCGAGGGTAATCATTCGCCCCACCCATTACATACGGTGTCATAGGGGTTTTTTGCAACTTTCAGGCTATTTTCTCAGGAAGTATGGACTTGCCCCTGATGAAACAGCAAATTAAAATAGTGACAACAAAAATCAAAGCGATTCGAGAGCAGGTCCTATACTGAACTTATTCGAAAATTAGTGTGGGAGTTACCCGAAGGAGTGGACCGATTGGGTCCATATTGGAACCAATATAATCCATCTTCGAACTTAAACAAAGTTTGGACAACATATTACGAAAGGCAAATTTTGGACCAAATCGGTTGATCCGTTCGAGAGTTATCGTGCGCTCCAGCCAGACAGACAGACGGACATGGCTAAATCAACTTCAAATTGTTTGAAACGGATTTCGTCCAAGCATACTTGGGGTTTAAAACCATTATTTCGATGAGGCACATTTTGCTCGTTAGCATAAATACTGAGGGCATAAAAACAAGTAAGAACCGCGTTAAGTTCGGCCGGGCCGAAATTGTTATACCCTCCACCACGAGTTGTATTGAAGTAAAATGGAAAATTAGGTTCCTTTCGTTTATGAAGAAGACTAAATAACAAATTTCATCAATTTCAAAATACCAAAATTCGCGAAGTACCGTTCTATAGGGGTTATATAAAAACTTCAATCTCAAGGAAGACTTAATACCAAACTTGCGATATTTCGGTAAGATAACATGGCTAAACCTTCAAAATACTGAAAATCAAGAGGTACGCTTCTATGGGGGATATAGGAAGACGTGGATCTATACTAATAATTCTCTTCTGAAATATTTTATAACCCCGTGGAAGGCTAAATAATAAATTTCAGTCATTTCGGTGGGATATTGACGTCACAACACTCAGAATCACGGAGATCGGAAGGTACCGTTCTATGGGGGCTCTATCGACAGGTGGACCTCCAACGTAGACTAAATACCAAATTTCAGCCATTTCGGTTGCCAATTTTCGCTAGGTCCACGCCTTCAAATTACTCTTATAGAACGGTACATGCCGATTTTCGGTATTTTGAAGGTTTGTGGCCACAATGTGGGGTGTACCTATACCGACAAAATTTAGGGGGGAAACTTGAGTACCCCCAACGAAGACTAAATACCAAATTTTAGCCATTTCGGAGGAATAATGAGGCCACAATCTGAAAAATACCGAAAATCGGGAGGAAATGTTCTATGAGGGTTATATGAAGACGTGGACTTTTACCGACAAATTTTATATGGGAAGTTGTATACCCCCAGCGAAGACTAAATACCAACTTTTAGCCATTTCGGAGGTTTATTGTTTCCACAACCTTTAAAATACGGAAAATCGCGAAGTACCGTTCTATGTGAACAATATGAAGGCGTGGACCTATAACGACAAGGGAAGGTTTCGTAACCCTAACGAAGTCCAAGTACCAAATTTCAGCCATTTCGGAGAAATATTGAGGCCACAACCTTCAAAATACTGGAAATCCGGAGGTACCGTTCTATGGGGGCTATATAAAGGCGTGGACCTATAACGACAAAATTCGGGGAAAAGATTTTGTAACCCTAACGAAGTCCAAGTACCAAATTTCAGCCATTTCGGAGAAATATTGAGGCCACAACCTTAAAAATACTTGAAATCCGGATGTACCGTTCTATGGGGGCTATATAAAGGCGTGGACCTATACCGACAAATTTCATATAGAAAGTTTTATACCGCAAATGAAGACTAGATACAAAATTTCAACAGTTTTGGTGGATTATTGATGCCTCAAACTTCAAAATACTGGAAATCCGGAGGTACCGTTCTGTGGGTGCTATATGAAGGCGTGGGCCTATACCCACAAATTTCATATGTAAAGTTGTATACCACAAAGAAGACTAAATACCAAATTTGAGCCATTTCAGTGGATTAGTGTGGCCACAACCTTCAAAATACCGAAAGTCGGGAGGTACCGTTCTATGAAAGCGTGGACCTATACCGACAAAAATTTGTTTACCCCCAACGAAAAGTAAGTACCAAATTTTTAGCCATTTCGGTGTGATAATGAAACTAAAACCTTCAAAATACCGAAAATCGGGTGGTACCTTTCTATGACTATATCAAAACGTGGACCGATATAGCCCATTTGCAATACCAAGCATCTTAGGAGTAAAAAGTAATAGACATTTCTATACCAAATTACAAAACTCTATCTTAAAAATTACGAGCTGTATCTTGATTTCAACAGTCGGACGGACAGACGGACGTGGTTATATCGACCTAGAATTTTATCCTGATCAAGAATGTACAGGTACATAACTTGTGAGAAAATTAACTGAAAAGGAAAGTCCTTATGTGTAAGGATTAAGAATTATTACACGTTTCAAAATACAACGACCTCAAAAGTATGGGTTTCCTTCAAGAAGTTCCCGTTTTTCAAACAGGACAAGCCTAAACTCGATCAAGATCACCCCATATTGAAACTTTAGAGCTTTTCTGAGCATTTCATGGCTTTAGAATCCATAAACAGGACATAACACCCGGAATTTTGTCGCTACAGTTGTTGTATTTGTAGATGACCAATTTTTGTGGATTTTACGACCCCGTGTAAGTTGGACTTGTCACTATAAGTACTATAACTGCCATTAACCCTTTCGGCCCCGAACTTTTTTCCTCGCATTAGTAGTTATTTTAAAAACATAGAATTAAAGTATAAGTCAAAAATAAGACATTACATAAATTGGTGGGCGTTACCCCACCTATTTCGGAAGATACAGTACATTTTATCTAAAATTTATTTGCTCATTATTTTGTGCAATTATGTAAATATAAATGTTATAATCGTATAAAAGTATACCTCTGACCTTACTTTTGAAGAATCAAAACTAAAGTTTAACATAAAGCTCATACATTTTGATTTAGAAACGATTTAAATAATTTGGACTGTACACATCGATTTTTGACATGCCGTGATTTTCCAGACTTCACATTGAATAATGCATCGTAGTTCTGTTGATCGGGATACAACTGGCACTTTTTTATAATTTTTGCATTCTTAGGACTACAATTAGCCAAAGCAATGTGTTCTTTGAGGAAAAAATTCCGTTAGTTTTAAATAAAACGACGTCAAAATCGAAGTTGCTTATAAGCAACGTTGGGGCCGAAAGGGTTAAAACCAATTAATATACTCTTTATGATATTAAGTACAGTTTAATTTCATTTTGTTCAAAAATATTAAGAATTATTTACACAGTTCCACGAGGATTCTCCATTGTATACTAACTTTTGCGACATAAATTTTGGTAATTTTGGGATTCGAACCGTACATTTGCTAATGTATGCAAATATTGCGCACTTTTAATTGTTATTACGGAAGACAACCTTCTTGTCTATCAAATAAAACTAATTGTTAGTTGTTTTCAATAAGTTATAGTGATATTTATCCCTAATACATTTTGGTTTCAACGGTGTATACTAACTTTTGCGACAGACTGTACATACCTTATAGGGTCTGCGATTAATATTTCGATGTGTTACAAACGGAATGACAAATTTAATTATACCCTCCCTATTATGGTGGAGGGTATAATTACCTTCGAAACGATTAAAAATATATGTTTCATTCGTATAATGGGTTTAGATGAATCGCCAACGAGAATTTCGGATCCCTATGGGGATACTATTGACGGATTCAGTTATACAGCAATCGGTTCAATGCGCTGGATTGATTGGATGCCATTTTCACCCACCAGTCTCAAGAATCAATACCAAAAAATCGGTATCCTTAGCGACGAATTTACCTAGTAATAACCGTCTGCTGCTATGGGATTTCAATGTTCATCATGATCATTGACATTCCGTCCAAGTTAATGACCAGGGGAGTGCAGGTGTACAGCGCTGACCGAAAACGTTGATAACTCTACATTTTAATGCTAAATGAAGACGTTCTTATGACTATCGAGGCACCCGGTGTGATAAAAGACGTATCCTGAAGAACCTTTATTTTTGACGACTCAAGTGGGAAGTGTTCAGAGATATTATCAATCAAATTTTTAAGTTCTTCAGATCTTTGTGTTGAGAGTTAAGTTGAGAGAACTTTTCGGGATATAATCTTTTTACACGTTAGGGATATGCTTTTTCTACTTCGACCTTTCAAAAGGGTTTCCTGAAAAAAATGTTTCCCAGTGACTCCTAAAATACCCTGCATATGTACTTGAAGGTTATTATATGTTGTATTTGGCTCAAAAGGTTGTAACACATTGAAATAATGGTCGTACATCCATACTGATACGAGTATATGGTAAATTTCAAATTTCCTTTTCAATACCATTGACAAAAAAAATTAAAATTTTTTTGCGAGCACATCCGCGATTTTTGGGACTTAGGTTAAGAAAAAAATTGTGGTTTCAAATATGTTCACGTTCACAAAATCGGATGCTGCACCAAAAAGTTAAAGCGGTTTTATTTCCCTATAAAGAAAAAATATTTAAAAATTCCCTTTGGGTTTTAATAAGAAAACATATGTATAAATCGATTACAGAATGTTATATCTATCCGCTGATGTTAAAATATTTCTAAATTTGTTTTTATTTTCGCGGAAAATTAACAAATAATGAAAAAATCTTAGAGTAAATTTAATTTATTCTAACTCAGAGTTCATATAAATCTCAAAAAAATAAATTTAAAATTTCTACAGCATCTAGACAACGCATAGAAATATGTGAGACCAAAATTATAAAGATTGGGTTCATAAGATGCATATAACAGCAACAACAAAAGACAAAAACTTATTGTGGAAATATTATTTCAAAAATATATTTTTTGGTTTAATACGAAAAATTGAAGAAACATTTTTAGGAGTTATTCTACTATTTCGCTAAATTTCCATACAAAACCTTAAGTATTTTGCTAAAACTTCTTCGAGGAAAATAGTTTGTCATCGTAAAAGTATATTTGCTTAGAATGATAAGCAATAGAGTTAAGAAGTATAGAGTAATATTGAAATCACAATCAAAGAGAAAACACAAAAAAAACATTGTTCCACAACATCCCATACGGGACAAGGGAGACTTATTTATATCATATTTAGCTCAATGATATGGGACCTACTGTTTATCGCCGAGTCCGAACGGCGTGTCTTAAGACACCACTTGTGGAGAAGTTTTTCAAGGCTGAAATACTCAGGAAATGTCGCCAACATTACTGAGGGGTATTTTGCCACCGTTGAAAAATGTTTAATGTTGCTTGGCCGAGGAATCAAACCCCCGACCTTCTGCGTGCAAGGCGGGCGTGCATACCATTGCACCACGGTGGCACTCAAAGAGAAAACACCAAAGTTAAAAAGCGTGTAATTCGCGAATCCGTTTAAATCAGTTGAGGTGCATGTGCTTTTCGGATACAGGGAGTCCATGTCTATCAATATGCATGGATTTTCCCATGTTTCATTCAGCGGCCAAAGTGTGCCATCAGTTGCATCTTACTATTCAAAAAGCATTCAAGTGGGCAAAAATTGCGCGATGTGCATATGATTATAAGGTGCATCCGATTTCAATGGCCGCCTATTAAAAATACGTCAATATAAATGATTTTAGACAGATTCGTCAAGAACTGCCGATGTGCCACCACATCCTATTTTGGGATAAATAGGGATATTACTCCCGAATCTTTGTAATTTGTGACCTCTTTTTGGGAAATATTATAATAGCGTAAAAAGGATTACATTTATGTAAAAATAATCAATGAAAACCGCGGTTCAATTCGCGGAATTGTCAAAATATATTTTTGCAGAATTTCCTACTTTCAAGGTGTCTATATCCGGCGTTTTAGTTGATGGATTCGAACGCGAAAGGTCTTATTAGATCCGGCACGTAAAAAAAAACTAAAATCACGCGGGGTTCAGAGGTACCTGTACGACACTTGTAAATTTTAAAGCCAAAAAATAGGTTTTTTCAGAAAATTTACGCACCAAATTTTGGCCTATTACTAGGAAGCTGTACGGAGCACACTCATGAGATATACATCGAACGACGTAGAACCGCGAGTTCTACAATCCTGTAACTAGTTTGAAATATTATCCAGTTGCACCATCTAATTATAAGAAAAATTCGAAAAACACTGAAATCAAAACTTCAAAATGTCAGCATCAATTTTAGTGGGAAGTAGTGTATATATCGAAAAGTCATGCACTAGAACCATGTTTCCCAAGGGGTATTCTTTAGTTCTTTCTTTGAGCACAGGTTTGAATTTTGCGTGGTTTGGCCAGAAATCAAGAAAGAACACAAAAAATTGTTTACTTCAAGACATTTTTCCCATTTTTTATACCCTCCACCATAGTATGGAGGGAATATTAAGTTTGTTTTTCCGTTTGTAACGCATTGAAATACTCATTTGCGACCTATTACTAGGAAGCTGTACGGAGCACACTCATGAGATATACATCGAACGACGTAGAACCGCGAGTTCTACAATCCTGTAACTAGTTTGAAAATATTATCCAGTTGCACCATCTAATTATAAGAAAAATTCGAAAAACACTGAAATCAAAACTTCAAAATGTCAGCATCAATTTTAGTGGGAAGTAGTGTATATATCGAAAAGTCATGCACTAGAACCATGTTTCCCAAGGGGTATTCTTTAGTTCTTTCTTTGAGCACAGGTTTGAATTTTGCGTGGTTTGGCCAGAAATCAAGAAAGAACACAAAAAATTGTTTACTTCAATACATTTTTCCCATTTTTTATACCCTCCACCATAGTATGGAGGGAATATTAAGTTTGTTTTTCCGTTTGTAACGCATTGAAATACTCATTTGCGACCCTATAAAGTATATATATTCTTGATCAGGGTAAAATTCTGAGTCGATCTGTGCACGTCCGTCCGTCCGTCTGTGGTAATCACTCTAGCATCCACAAAAATGGAGATAGGACGCTGAAATTTTGGGAAAATGTGTCTTTTGTTTGCAGGCAGGTCACGGTAACGGTAACCCCCGATTTACGGTATTTTGACGTTTTTAGCTACATTTTCAGACCGATTTAGCAATAATTTGACATTTAGGGTTCTTAAGTGCCAATAAACTTATATAAGAAAACTTGTGGACATAGGTCCATGTTTTGGTATAGCCCCCATATAACGGTACCCCCCGATTTACGGTATTTTGACGTTTTTAGCTACATTTTCAGACCGATTTAGCAATAATTTGACATTTAGGGTTCTTAAGTGCCAATAAACTTATATAAGAAAACTTGTGGACATAGGTCTACGTTTTGGTATAGCCCCCATATAACGGTACCCCCGATTTACGGTATTTTATCGCTTTTAGCTACATTTTAAGACCGATGTAGCTATAATTTGACATTTAGGGTTCTTAAGTGTCAATAAACTTATATAACAAAAGTTGTGGACATAGGTCCATGTTTTGGTATAGCTCCCATATAACGGTACCCCCCGATTTACGGCATAATTTGACATTTAGGGTTCTTAAGTGTAACTAAACTTATATAACAAAAGTTGTGGACCTAGGTCCACGTTTTGGTATAGCCCCCATATAACGGTACCCCCGATTTACGGCATTTTGACGTTTTTATCTACATTTTCAGACCGATTTAGCTATCAATTGACATTTAGGGTTCTTAAATGTCAATAAACTTATATAACTAGTGGACATAGGTCCATGTTTTGGAATAGCCCCCATATAACGTTACCGCCCGATTTCAGGTATTTTGAGAATTTTACCAACAAGTTTTAAACGAATTATCTGTAATTTGAACATTTCACATTTGAAATTTTTAGTGGTCACCACACCTCTCCACCAAAAATTGTCAAGAAAGCCCCCATATAACGGTACCTCCCAATTTTCAGTAATTTGATGATTTTAGCTACAATATTAAACCGAACTAGCAGTAATTTGACATTTGAAGTTCTTAGTGGTCACAACCTCTCCATCAAAAATTGTCAACATAGGTTCATGTTCGGATATAGCTCCCATGTAACGGTACCTCCCAATTTTCAGTAATTTGGCAATTTTAGCTACAATTTTTAACAGAACTAACTGTAATTTGACTTTTGAAGGTTGTAGTGGTCACCACACATCTGCATCAACAATTTTCAACATAGCCCCAATATAACGATACTTCCCGATTTTCGGTACTTTGAGGATTTTACTTAAAATGTTTAACCGAACGTAGGTCCATGTTTTGGTATAGCCCCAAAACAAACCTCCCGATTTTCCGTACCTTAGCTTTATTTTTTGGACGAACTTTCTGTAATTTGAAATTTAAAAGCCAACAAAAATTGTTCATTGAAGTTCATATTTTCGTATAGCCCACATACCTCCGAACTAGCTGTTAATGACATTTGAAGTTCCTACGTTATGTACCGATTTTCGGTATTTTGAGGATTCTAGCTACAATTTTTTAACCGAATTAGGAGTTATTTGACATCAAGGGCTCCCATCAAAAACTGTCAACATAGGTCCATGTTTTACTATAACCCCTATATAACGGTACCTCCCAATTTCTAGCCCACCAAAATTTGTCAACATACATAGTTAGATATAGGCACCATAAAAAAGGGACTACCGAATGAAACATTTTATGTACATTATCTGACATATTAACGTACCCACTTAAAGTTGGGGGCAGGAATGAAAACTAATTATTCCATTTTAGTTCAGAATATTTTATGGTGGAGGGTATGAAAAGTTCGGCCCGGCCGAACTTAACGCTTTTTTACTTGTTTATATTACCACCAACGCAGCTTCCACGAAAATTATTTGTTATGGTCCATATTATGAGATCTTGGTTAAAACACTTCAATTAATATATATGTATCCATATTTTATAAAATATATTAACAGTTCGCGACTTATTAAATGGTGAACCTCAACTTCAACGATTGTAAAACTTCTTTGAATATGACCATATACCAACATGAACGTCTCGATAAGATAATTCGATCTGGATTCTAGGAATGTCGCTGCTTCGATGGGTTGTAACCACGAAGCTACTGTAGTTAAGTTAGCAGGGCAGTTGAAAAGGTGCAGCGTGTCGTGTGGGCCTGTGCCGCACGTTAGGCAGTTGTTTTGCACGGTGTCATCGATCTTTGGCAATTAGACGGCTGTAGTTGAGCCAAAACTACTTTGGATTGTCGTGGTAGCTGACGCTCCTCAACTGCGGAAGATGGGGGATATTTTCGGAGGACCGCATTTACACGATAACTTTTTATGGCATCTGTAACTGCATCCATGCGAATGCTATTTAAACCTGCTTGGTAGGTTTGTTGATCTAGAGGTCCTCTCTTCTAAAGTTTGACCTATCCTTATATATCATGAACTGTTCATCATATGGTAATTAGGATGGCTCTCACGGTAACACCCGAGCAAGCCATCGTGTTGGTGTATGGGGAGAATCTTTGTTTCCTCATATGGATGGTCCACTGAACACATAAGGAGGCACCCTGTTGCAGTTATCAGGGCGACAGGTCTGAATATTCTTCAATCGCGTTGCATTTATATTCGCACTGGCACCGCATAGCTTACCACAGACCTACCTATCTCGATATATATATAAATAAAAATCAAATGTCGTTCGTTGGTAATGCCATCAGTTGGGAACGGCTGGACCGTTTTGGACAATTCTTTTTATACCCTACGCTATTATGTAGAAAGGGTATTATACGTTAGTTTTGGTAAAAATTCATGTAACTCCGCGAAATATTCGTCGGAGACCCCCCAATGTGGTATACCAATCTTCATATCTCGACGAGATAAAGCGATTTTGAGATGTGTGTCCGTCCGTCCGTCTGTCCATTAGAAATTGTAATCAAACTCCAGGCCGCAATTATTTTGTATGGAGGTCGGGTTCAGACCAGAATAGGTCTCTATTTTTATTGGTGATGATCGTGATATATTTGGCGGGTGAAATGGACCAAAAACGTAATATTTATCCAATTTTGTACCGGCGCTGTATGTCGCAATAATAGTTCGATAAACGCTAAATTTTAAATAAGGTAAGGGTATATGACATAGAAGAAGCTTGCAATTTGAGATGGCGATCAGATAACATTTAGAGGGTTGAATGGACCACAACTTTTTTCTGAAAATTGTGAAAATTTTTAATATACAGCTTAATATTTTTTCCTGGAAGAGACATTCCGGGCAAGTAAGCTACACTTGGAAGAGCAACGCTTGACCTTTCCATTAACGCAAATTATGTTGATTTACGTGCTCAGATAACAGAGTTACAGCCGAATATATCAAGTTATTTGTTTGTAGTGTAATAATAAACACGCTAGAGGTTACAATTATAGATATATCGAGCCCTTCCCGCGAAAATGATGTAAGCGACATTTTTTATACCCTCAGCCTTTAGGCTAAGGAGGGTATATGAGGAAAAGTCAAAATTTTTTAGTTTCCATGAAGCCAAGGTTTGCACTATTATAATACGCGAACTATTGTAGTTTATCAGTAACTATGACTATTGCTGGATTATTTTAGATGTTTTTGTACAAAGCTCAAAAATTTAGCAAAAAAAATTAATTTACGTGGTAGTTACGACCGCGTAAAGGAAAAAACATAGGTAAAAACACGTTGAAGCTAAACAGGTTTTTTACATTGCTATTCGATTTCTGATTAAACCATTCAAATGACGGACATCTGTCCAAAGTAAAAGTAGGAGAATACAAAATGAAGACTACACTTCTAATGTATCACTTTCCAAAATTTCCACTGCATCCACCTTTTATGGATGCTGACATTTTGAAGCCGGATTTCAGGTGTTTTTTGTATTTTTTATGTAACTGGGACGCGCATTCGGATATTTCGAAAAACCAATTATAGGATTAAAGAACTCGCGATTTCGCATAATCTGATATGTATATTGAGTATGTAGCCCACACAGCGTCAGAGTAATCTACTGCCAAAAGCCAAAATTTAGTGTGATATTTTTTCTAAAAAACCTATTTTTTGGGTACAGTATTTACAATATCGTTTTGAGTGTGCTGGTACCCCGCGATATTTTAGTTTTTCGACGATCCAGATCATATGAATCACAGATCATAAAAATCCATCTACTAGAACGGCGGAAATGGCTACTGCAAAAATTGAAAAATTTGCGAAAAATGTTTTTCAAAATATCGCTGACTAATTCGCGTTTTATGTGGATCGTTTCCATTTCAATGAAGAAAGTGAATCATCACTCGCGTTTGTGCGAAAACAGCGGTTTGAAAAATTTAGTGGCGTGGGAGCTGTATCCGATTTATCCAAAAAATACTGTGTGATGCTACATCCACGGTTCTTGATGCATTTTATTGAAATATGTTTAGATCGATGTATTTTTTCACGGTTGATAGTGAAATCGGATGCGCATAAAAAGTGTATGCACTTTGTGCAAAATATAAGCGTTATACAGTTTGTTGCACACTAAACTGCAGACGATGCTACATCTTAGCGGCCAAAGTAAATCCTGGCAAATGTGTACAAATTAAAAGAGAATAATTCGCTGTATTGGTAAACCGCATGCGCATCAAGTGATTTTGAGGATTTCGCGATTTACACGCATTTCAAAATGAACATTACCCGATACAATTTTATTTCAAGATTATACCCCATTTAAAGGAACCCAACATTTATTTGAAAGATATCCATATCTTCTGCTAGATGTTAGCGTGTTTTCGAGAAGTGATTAGAATAAAAAATGTGATTTATTGCGGGAAATTTAACTAAAATAGAAGAAAAACTCCGACGTATTTTTCTTACATTTTGTTCAACTAACTCACAAAATAAATTTTAATAAATATTTTCTCTTACAAAAATTTTATAAATTTCCTCAATATATTTTTTTGTTTTCGCTATAATATGAAAACCACTAAACGGATTTGTATAGTTTTGGTTTCATTTGAATCTTCGCGATGTATAGATTACGTACATATTTTTTATATATTTTTCAGAGGCATAAGCAGGTTGAATTTTATTAAAACAAGTTGCAAACTACCAATTGTTTGGAATTCTTTCCTAATTTCCGCGAAAATGCACAACTTTTTCACTAAAGTTATGGGACCTCAGTAAACATATAGTATGTAGGGAGCCCCTAATTAAGAGAGTTTCTCAATATAATGATTAGAGTCTTTTAAAGATTTTTTTCTTTTTATCAGAATTGAAACCGCCATAACTTTTGCGCGCAACAACCAAAATTAGTATCACGAACAGATTTAAGAATGGCATTTTTTTCCCAATCTATGTACCAAAAATCTTTCATGTAGCTTAAAAAAAAATTTTTAATTTTTTTTTTATGGAAAACTAAAAAATTTTGTCTTTTCTTCATATACACTTTGATACGATGAAAATGTGCCTCATCGAAATACTGGTTTTAGACCCCAAGTATGTTTGGACGAAATGTGTTTCAGACAATTTGGGGTCGATCTAGCCATGTCGTCTGTCTGTCTGTCCTGCTGGCTGGAGCGCACGATAACTCTCGAACGGATGAACCGATTCGGTTCATATTTTTGGCTTTCGTAATATTTTGCCCAAACTTAGTTTATGTTCGAAGATGAGCTACATCGGTCCACTCCTTCCGATACCTCCCCCACAAAAGTTCGAAAATGTTCGGAAAGTTCGTGCGCACGATAACTCTTGAAGGGAGTGACCGATTTGGTCCATACTTTGTACGGCGTAAACTTTCTACCAGAGTAATATGAGGTTCCAATATGGTCTCAATAGGTCCACTCCTTCGGGTACCTTCCACACAAAATTTCGGAAAAGTTCAGTTTAGGGCCATCTCTCGAATCGCTTTGATTTTTGTTTTAGCAACTTGTATTCACTGCCCTTCATACGACGGTACAAGTTTCATCAGGGCAAGTCCATACTTCCTGAGAAAATAGCATTGAAAGTTTCAAAAAACCTTATGACACCGTGTGAGGTGATTGGAGCGCAAGATAACGCTAGAACGGATCTGCCGATTCGGTCCAAAAATAATATTTTGTCCAAACATAGTTTAAGTTTGAAGATAAGCCATATCGGTCCACTCCTTCAGGTACCTTCCCCACAAAAGTTCAAAATGTTCGGAAAAATTGTTCGTACGGTAACTCTTGAAGGGAGTGGCCGAATTGATTTATACTTTACACATCCTAATATATCTACCAGATATAGATCAGGTTCACATATGGACTATATTTGTCCCACTCAATCCGGTACCTCCCACACAAAAAAACCCCTTATGGCACCATATGTTGTGCTGGAGATCCACATCCATAACGGTCAATGTCGATCCATTCCTTTAGTATCTCCTCCCCAAAACTTTTGATATTTAATCCTAATCAACATTTTTATCTGTTCAAACCACCAAAAATTTCTAAAACCCCCTAAATACATACGTATTTTGGGAAAAAAAATTGTTTCAATATACACAGGCTGAGGGTATATCTCTGTCGGCAAAGCCGACTGATAATTTTTTATTTGTTCGATTTTCGTTTTTACGGAAATCCATGAAGAATATTCCAACACACCATCTCCCAAATTTTTAGAACTCAGCCATGTACCGTTACGAAATTAGAGCAAAAACAATTTTGATGTAAGCGCCATTTTTGCTTTTTGTGTACATTTGTTTGTGACAGCGAATTGTCGCTTACATCAAATTGTACATTTACATACCATGTCGTTATTCAACTATATTACAAGAAATGCGTTTTAATCTTATAATGCTTCGAATAAATACTTGCTATAAAAATTAGTGTGCTTTGTTTTTAAATTGTAGATAAGAATTACTCTAAAAATGATTTGTTTCAAATAATTTTTTTTGATGTAACCGCCACTTCTCAAAGAAAAAGCCTGATTGCGTGACAGCGAAAAAGATGTTAAGCGACACAAACTACCGTTATATTGAAGATATTCCACAATTTTTTTATTTTTTCAGTAAGTAGGATTTAATAACAGAACTATACCAAATTTGAATAAACAATTTTGGTTATGTCAAAAGTTATTCAATAAAAACCGTCTCCTGTAAAATTAGCTTTTTGTCGCTTACACCTTTTTCGCGGGAAGTGCTCGATATAGTCACGAGATTTTGCACGATGTAAGAGTTTGGATGATGATCTCATATTACCTAGTGGGTTAAATAGACCATTACTTTTGTACAAAAAATAATAAAAATTTTAAATTTAGTCCATATTTTACTTCTGGAGGGCATATACCAGATCTACTGACCTTTCCCCTGATGCAAATTGCAATAATGTGTCTCCTGGGCAACTGACGGGCCTACTGCCTAATATATAATAGGTTTTGTGTAGAATACAACATTTTCCTCCCATGCTACAATTTGTCTCTATCATGATAGAGACATTTCCAGCGTTATTACAAATTACGTGGGCCCTAGCATATTAATTATCCAATTGATTTTTTTTATACATATGTATATCGCAGCATGGGGTCGCTTCGCCACATTAAAATACCGTTAAATTTTTTTTGAAATATTTATTTTGATGAAGGCACTCACCACCTTCTGGCGTGTAATTAACTATGAATACTTTTGGGAGTCAAAACATTGTTTGCATGCAAATTATTTGGATTTCTACTCATTATTAGTTATTTTTTACCGGTTAAAATATATTTTTGTTATCACAATATTTACACTGTGCAACATTTTAAGGTGATCTTGTGCAAACACTTCGAACCGAGGATTTTTTGAAAGCACAGACCCAAACGACAAGAAACCCTAGTTGGGTTTTGCTGTGTCAGATCCAGCTTGGATTTTATGGCCCCATTCAAACATGGCTAAATATTGAGTTTTTAAAGAAATTCGGGGCTATATCTCTGAAACCAATGCGAATCTTCTTCTGGCCTCTGAAGCAAATTTGTAGATAAGGACAAGAATAAAATATTTGGAGAAATAATGAACTCGAAAAACTACATTTATTGCCTCAAATTTCAAAATATATGCAAAAAGTCCAAAATTTTTTATACATTTCGCACGGTATCTCCAAAACCGTTAATTTTTTCTGAATATTTTCTTTTGGAAAAGTATTCCCTGGAATGTAATACACAACTCTTCAGAACATGTCATTGCTGTAAAATGCACTATGCCGTTGTTTCAGTACATTTTTCAACGACGATTTAATAAAAATGTCAATAATATGGTGAAATCCGAAATGCGAGAATAAACTGTTGGTGTGAACTGTGGTTGAAATACGTGTTGTAAAAGATATGATGCAAATACCGCTGAAACAACATGAAGTAAACATTTTAGAGTTTCAGAATGTTCTAAGGAATTGTTGAGAACTTTATTTGGAAGATTTTGCAAACGGTTTACTTGGTTCAACTCCCAATAGTTAGCCGATACCAGACCAGAATTTCAGCAATTATGTAAAATTTTCTATATTTTATAGATTTTGAAGCCCTAGATGGAGTTTTTCTTATGTGTTTTCTTCAAGAGATAAATTCTACTAGTTTAGGGCTACAATATTGCTAAAGACAGCAAGGCCAAATTCCTATTCCTTTCTGAGATAAAGGCCTGATAAATGCAAAAAAGTGAAGATTTAGCCCGGTTTAGACGAGACCATAAAATCCGAACTGGATCTGACAGGACAAAACCCAACTAGGGTTTTTTGTAGTCTAAATATGTACTTTCAAAAAATCCATGCTAGAAGTTGTTTGCATTTTCAGTGTTGCATAGTGTTATCCACAATGAAATATTTCAAATTCTCTAAAACGCACAAAATCGCGTTCATTTCCAAGCATATGTATGGTACAAAGGCACTTTTTTGACGATTAATCTTCAATAAACTCACAATATTCCCTTTGAAAATTTGTATATAGCATTTGTAGGGTTCAATAAAATTGGAGCAATGTCCGTCTGTCGAAAATATCACGGTCCGATGTGGCAAATTGCATTGTATTTGGGTATATTTGCAGCGGGTTACATATTTATTTATATTAGTTTTATTCCTCCTTTTTCCTGATATTCAAAGAAACTTTTTAGATGTATCAGATGGGTGTCTTATGACACGCCGTTCGGACTCGGCGATTATTTCTTACAATAAGCTTATCTGTTCAATAAGGGAATTTTGATTTGATAAAAGCCAATTCCCAGGGGCAATGGCATCAGTTGAGAACGGCAGCACCAATTTGGATAATTGTTTTTGTGAAATGTTCGCCGTAACCATACTTAGGTTTTTTATGCAAAGAAAATTTGACCACACCCACTTCCTTCAATTTTCAATTTTTATCTTTCTACAAAAACTACTGAATTGATTTTCCTGAAATTGTCATGGAATGTACAGGGAAGGCCTCGGGTGAAAATAGGCTACAAATTATCTTATCTAAATTTTCGGCTTAAATTGACAGCAATTTGGTTATGGACTTCTCAGTGGTCAAAAAATGTTATTACAAAAAAATTAAAAATAAAAATAATTAAAAAATTATGTTTAAGTGTTTTTATTTATTAATGCACTTAAAACTAGGAAATAATTTGTAACTTAGCCTCGGGAGAGATGGAGTACCTTCCACACGCCTCTATATTAAACATTACATGTACATATAAACCCAAGTTATAATTTAGTAGGTTTCAATATAAATTTTGGGAGGCAATGGGTTGTGTGTACCCTTACATATTTGGAGTCAAAATACCGCCCACTTTTTTAAATATGTCATATCTTAAAAACTGATGAAACGTCCACTCTTTTCAATACATTATTTTTCCAAAACTACTGAACCTAATTCACGCACTTTTCAGAAAATGTTCAGGAATATCGCGTAAGTCCAAAATGCTATTTATTTCGGGAGCATATTGTTTTATAATCCCCATATTTGCTTAACTCATGAGTACATCAGCTTGCAAATTAATTTTCTAGACAACGGTGGTTGCGCCCCCGATCAAGAAAAACGATATGTTTATGTATTCACAAATTTCATTAAATGGTGAGGTTCAACGGTCCATCAGCCATGAAATCTAAAAGATATAAGTCTCAATAATCGGGAGAATTCGATTTAACCATTTTTTTAACATTTATAATTTTATCGCTTTATGATAATATCATCAATGGACAAATCCTTCAGTCCGTAAGAATAAAGGTTACAAACAAAATCTCTTTGTAAATTTAAAAATCCTCCTCGGTTTAAGAATGGACCGGAGAAGTAAGGTAGAAAATTCATATTTTTGAATTGTCAAGCTTAAAGTCCATAAAAAGTTGTCACTAAAACTCATTATGACAGGTCAGCAACGAGGACCGGACTTCAGTAATGATATGAATGGCTAGCGACAGATATGGAACTTTAGTGAGATACTCGACTCTTGCTTCATCCAACTGTTTCAGCATTACCATGAAGATTGCATCAGTGTCCAACGCTTTGGGTGATATAACGTTCCTTATGGCATTCCTTACTATAGATTCCTCTGGTGGCACGGGTTAAAGTTAACCGATCGCCATAAAATTTCATATTTAAAGTTTTTTGGATAAAAAAATAGGGTAGGCGCTTAAAAAAACTTTGTCGTTTTCTGGATCTCCGTAGTATGTATGTATGTATGGTAAATTTCAAATTCCCTCTTCAATACCATTGAAAAAAAAAATTAAAATTTTTTTTGCGAGCACATCCGCGATTTTTGGTACTTACGTTAAGAAAAAAAATTTTGGTTTCAAAATATGTTTTCGCGTTCACAAAATTGGATGCTGCACCCAAAAGTTATAGGGGGTTTTGTTTCCTTATAAAGAAAAAATATTTAAAAATTCCTTTGGGTTGTAAATAAAAAAAATGTATACATAAATCGTTAACAGAATTTGATATCTATCCGTAGATGCTAAAATACTTGCAAAATTTATTTTTATTTCGCGGAAAATAAAAAAATAATGAAGAATCTTGGGGTACATTTTATTTATTCTAATTCAGAGTCCATAAAAATCTCTAAAAAATAAATTAAAAATACGCACAGAATGTAGACAACGCATAGACAAATGTGAGACCAAAATTGTAAAGATTCGTTCATTGCTTGCATATTACAGCAACAACAAAAGACGAAAACTTATTGTTGAAATTTATTTCAAAAAATATATATTTTGGTTTAATGCAAAAAATTGGAGAAATATTTTTATACCCTCAGCTTTGGCTACAAAGGGTATATAACTTTCATACGGGCAAAATGTGCCTCATCGAAATAATGGTTTTAGACCCCAAGTATGTTTGGAGGAAATGTGTTTCAGACAATTTGGAGTTGATTTACCAATGTCCGTCCCGTCTGCCTGTCTGTCCGTCTGTCTGTCTGGCTGGCTGGTGCGCACGATAACTCTCGAACGGATGAACCGATTCCGGTTCAAATTTTGGGCTTTCGTAATAATTTGTCCAAACTTAGTTTAAGTTCGAAGATGAGCTATATCGGTCCACTCCTTCCGTAACCTACCCCACAAAAGTTCCAAAATGTTCGGAAAATTTGTGGGCATGATAACTCTTGAAGGCGTAACCGATTTGGTCCATACTTTCACATCGTGAAATTTCTACCACACTTAGATGAGGTTCCAATATGGACCTCATCGGCCCACTCCTTCGGGTACCTCCCACACAAAATTTCGGATAAGTTCAGTTTTAGGACCTGCTCTGGAATCGCTTTGATTTTTGTTGCAACAACTTGTATTCACTTCCCCCCATACGACGGTACAAGTTTCATCATACTTCCTGAGAAAATGGCCGGAAAGTTCCAAAAGCCCCTATGACACCTTGTGTAGTGGTCTCGAACGGATCTGTCGATGCGGTCCAAAATTTGGACTTCGTAATATTTATCCTTCCGGTACTTACCCCAACAAAGTTCAAAATGTTCGGAAAATTTTGCGCACGATAACTCTTGAAGGGAGTGACCGATGAAATCTATACTTTGCACATCCTAATATATCTACCAGATATAGTTCAAGTTCGAATATGGACTTTATTTGTCTACTCCTTATGGTACCTCTCACACAAAATTTCGGATAAGTTCACTTTAAGACCTGCTCTCGAATCACTTTGATTTTGTTGAAGCGATTTGCATTCGCTAACTCCATTACGACAGCAAAAGTTTTTTCAGCGGCAAGTCCATATTTCTTGGCGGTCGGAGAGCACGATAACTCTCTCGAACTGTTCGACCGACTTGGTCCAACATTTGGTCTTCGTCATATTATATCCAAACTTAGTTTCATGGGGCTATACCGGTCCATAACTTTCGGTACTTCTCCCCAAATATTTAAAAAATGTGACTAAAATGCTAGGACGATATCACTTGAATGGGGCAACCAATTCAGTCCAAACTTTGGATCTCTTAATATTTTATCAAAATTTAGTTAACTTCTAAAATGGCCCATATCGGTCTTCCCTAAGGGTACCTGCTTTACAAAAGTTCAACATTTGTGTCTTAGTGTAGTTAATTCCTAATCCACATTTTTGTCGGTAAATTCAAATGTCCAAAAAAGGCCACAAATTTCTAAAGAGAACTTAAATACATTCGATCTGTCCCGGAGGTGAAAGTTTCGCTTCACATTGGGTGAGGGTATATATCTGTCAGCAAAGCCGACTGACACTTTTTACTTGTTGGGAGTTATTCTACTATTTCGCTAATTTTTCCATACAAAACCTGAAGTATTTTGCTAAAAATTATTACAAGGAAATAATTTGTCATCGTGAAAGTATATTTGCTTTTTACGATAAGCAATAGAAATAAGTAGTAGAGCGTTATTATGAAATTACAACCAAAGAAAAAACACAAAAATTAAAAACCGTGTAATTCGCGAATCCATTTAATCAGTTGAGGTGCATGTGCTTTTCGGATACAGGGAGTCCATGTCTATCAATATGCATGGATTTTCCAATTTTTTTATTCAGCGGCCAAAGTGTGCCATCAGTTTGCATCTTACTATTCAAAATTACGCGAGTGCATATGATTATAAGGTGCATCCGATTTCAATGGTCGCCTATTAAAAATACGTCAATATAAATTATTTTAGACAGATTCGTCAAGAACTGCGGATGTGCTGCCACATTCTATTTTGGGATAAATTAGGGATATTACTCCCGAATCTTTGTAATTTGTGACACACCTGTTTGGCAAATATAATAATCGCGTATGAAGGATTACATTTATGTAAAAATAATCAAAGAAAATCGCGGTTCAATTCGCGGAATTGTCAAAATATATTTTTGCAGATTTTCCTACTTTCAAGGTATCTATATCCGGCGTTTTAGTGGATGGATTCGAACGCGGAAGGGCTTATTAGATCCGGCACGTAAAAAAAAAACTAAAATCACGCGGTGTTCAGGGGTACCTGTATGACAGTTGTAAATTTTAAAACCAAAAAATAGGTTTTTTTCAGAAAATTTACGCACCAAATTTTCGCCTTTGGACTCTTATTACTAGGAAGCTGTACGGAGCACACTCATGAGATATACATTGAACGACGTGGAATCGCGAGTTCTACAATCCTATAAACTAGTTTCGATTATTATCTAGTTGCACCCTCTAATTATAAGAAAAATTCGAAAAACACTGAAATCAAAACTTCAAAATGTCAGCATCGATTTTAGGGGGATGCAGTGTATATATCGAAAAGTCATACATTAGAACCATGTTGCCCAAGGGGTATTCTTTAGTTCTCTCTTTCAGCACAGGTTTGAGTTTTGCGTGGTTTGGACAGAAATCAAGAAAGAACACAAAAAAACTTGTTTACTTCAACACATTTTTCCCATTTTTTATATTACCACCAAAGCAGCTTCCACGAAAATTATTTGTTTTGGTCCATATTATGAGATCGTGGCTAAAACACTTCAATTAATATAAATATATTCATATTTTATAAAATATATTAACAGTTCGCGACTTATTAAATGGTGAACCTCAACTTCAACGATTGTAAAACTTTTTTGAATATTACCGTATATATATTATACCCTGCACCCCAATGTAAAAGGAAAGGATTCGGCAAAAAGCACCGAAAGTTATTTCCAAAAGTATTGCGATATTTTGTTCAATAACATGTATGCAAAATTGTCCTATTGTCCATTATAAATAAGGAAAATACCCTACGTTAATTACGGCGTATTTCTGTCATGTTATTATGTATATCAACTTATGTATGTATGTATGTTTGATCGGACGACTAAAATATGTCCCAATCATATAAAAAAAATTCTGTCAAAATCTAGTGTCCAGAGGTAGAAGAATAGGGTATCACATGATCGACCCTGTCCGACTATAACCCTCTCTTACTTCTTTTATTTTTCTTAATACAAATTTTTAATTTTTTGAAGAAATATGTGTATGCGTTTATATGTAACCAAAACGGTCCATCTATCCATTACGAAATAATGAAAATATGTAATACATAACGTGCCCCAATCATACATACATACAAACTATATTCCCACAACATCCGCGAAGGAACCAATTAGTCTTCTCTACCATATACATACATAAATCAATTCCGAGGAAAAGTAGTGCCCAGGGGAAATGGTATAGGGTATCACATGGTCGGGCGGTCCGACTATAACTCTCTTGTTTCTGCTAGTTAATAACTTAGGACGCCGGATGAACGCGTATACCTAAGACTGATGTTGAAGATTTCGAATTGTCCGTAGATCTTCATACACATTTGATTTTGCAGATTAGGATACCACGTCCATGTGTGGATTCGACGACAGGAAGAGAGGTGGGGGAAAATTCATTATATTTTATGTACAGACTCAGCACAAAATTCTTATTCTTTTGCTACCATTTTATTGTGGAGCATTAAAAACTGCACAATGCATTAATTTAAAACCCCTTAAATTAATTTGTATGTATTTACCTTACCACTAATAACACTAACAACAACCACCATATTTCCAACATATGACTAAGGAAACTACTAACTATTGGAAAATTTCTTCTTGTAGAAATTTACACGAATGGGTAATTTTCCATAAAAACCACGCTAAGACTTCATGTCTGTTGGCCGAATGTGATGAAAAGTTAGATTTTAGCGCCCTCACTCACCTCACTAAAGGTAAGAAAACAATAATAACAACAATAATATGCGCGGCACTCACTCAACTCGACTCCGGGAATAGAAAACAAAAAACCATCCCACTGGAGATACATAGCACGTTCTATGATGATGTGACACGTACTTGAACATATGTCGATCACCTTCGTCGTATTGCTGGATGGTTGTTTTGGTGTTTCGTCAAAAATCCTTAAAACAAACACGAAAACTTCAATTTAAGGTGCGAGGACTGTTTGTGCCACATGATGGCAAAGAAGGTTTGTTATTTCCACTCATCATTATCATCATCCGTCATTACCAAATATGGACACAGCAGCCAGAATATGGACAGACAGACGGTTAGACCAAATTTTAACATCAGGACGAAAGCGCCATACATAGCGTAACGGGGAAAATTTGTTTACCAATAGACACGTATCATGCGTTTTTTCTATCTCACTCTCACTCTCCCTCTTCCTCTCTTTCTTTATGCGATCCTTTAATGCGAGCCCTCAACATGCCCTGTAACTTTGTACATTGCTTTGCCGTACCGCGACTGTTGTGCTGTTGGAATTTTCACATAAACATTTATGTATGTCTATCGGACATACTGACATGTCATATGCTAGAAATATGTCTGTCCGTTATTTTACCTTTACGTCGTTTTCCAATTTTCTTTGAGAAATTTAAAAATCTAGTTGGTATTTCCTTTGTCTCTGTTGCTATGCTGTGTACATTTTTATGGGGCTTTTCGTTCCTACACCTCATCGCTCACAGACTCCATATGTGTGAGTGAATGTTTTGAAATGTCAATATGTTGCTGATTGTACTATTCGCTGCCGACCTGGGAAATATTGGCGAAATTTTCTAATGGTCAAATGAGAAATTTTCACATTTTTATTGCCGTACAATAAAACTATTGCGGTGATTTTTATAACGCATGTGACGACGATAGGTAACAAAGCCGATAACACACAAAATGCACACATGCAAACACATCCTTGTTACTCTTGGCCTCGCTCGAAGGTGTGAGTTGTGAAAGTCCTTGTAGAATCAGGAAGAGCGAAAAAAAACGTGTGACTTTCAGCTATTTTCCCACAGTCGATGGATGTTAGGTGCGGCAGTAAAGTGAACTCGAACACGGCCAACATTCACATATCACATTCACGTATGGGTTTTTCATCAACACATCCACGCAAAGTCTTATGGAAAGTCCTTATAATTGACTTTCGTTACTTTCCGGTTGGAAATTTATTATTTCCACCAAACATCGTAACAACACATTGGATAGGTGTGTTATTTCGTTTTTTCCTCGTTTGCAGCATCTTTATCACGCCGATATCACTTTTTCCGATATGTGTGTGAAAAAATCCTAAGGTTATAAAACAAGTTTAAAGGAAATTTTATAAATTGTCACTTGGGTTTTAGGTTGGCTGGGAGAAATATTATTCCAAATATGTGCGGAAATAAAACGTTTTCCATGGTGGAAAGTTTGATACGTGAATTCCATATGTCATCGTCCAATAGGTGCATAAACGTGATACTGAGATGGTTATGGTCAGTGGTATTTTTTTCCAATGGACATTGTTGTTTTTTATGATAAAAATGTGTTTCGTCTTAGCTGCAATATGGTATGATTTGTTATTTCATAACAAAGTATGTGTGGAATTTGAAGAACGAAATAGTCAAAAGTCACGTTATTTAAAACCAAATCAATAACTCGTGCTATGTATTTTTGAATAGCTAAATAATTACAACAATAGATACATATGTAGATAGATTTGATAGTTTGTTTAATTAAATGTTGTCATGAATGAGGAACTTCAAAACCTGCTTACCATTAAATGGGGACTATTCCTAGTCTCAAAATACTTTAATTCGGGAGTTACTGTTATAGGGGGCATATACAACAAAGTGGACCTATTTCCAGGATTTTTGGTGCAGAATTTTTTTTTGACATCATTGAACTCCATGTGCCCAATTGGAGCCAATTTGGGCGAAAAATGTAGCTAAAATCCTCGATATACCTTAAATCGGGAGGAACGGTTATATGAAGGCAATACCAAAAATTTTAGTAGATAAATTTCTTGGCCTTTGAGGACCTCATATGTCAAATTTCAGCTAATTCGGTCAAAAAATTTAGCTAAGCCTCAAAATACTTTAAATCGGGAGGTACTGTTATATGGGGCCTATACAAAATCCTGGACCAATCTCTACACCAATGAAGAAACGACCAATATTTCAAGGTATTACATTAGGGAATTTCTTAATAATGATTTGAAAAATATCTATCATGATTTGCGACATTTTATAGGATGGATATACACTGCAGCAACTTGGACTTCAATTTATTCCACCCTAAATGCACGACAACTTACAAAGGTGTTCTAAAACATACGTTTTCAGTAGTGAGTGAGCATCTGCGGATGTCCTGAATGGAAACTTCATCATGATATTATAAACTTTTGTACACTTCGAGTCGTCAAAACTTAAATTTTTCGGAAGAAATGCGGATATCCTGGGCAGCCATATTATACTGTGGTAAATATTATCTAATATATGTATATGGGAATTACTCATGCGTAGAATATACGACTCTAGGAGACAGTACGCTTCCAAAACTAAAGTTGTTGAATGAAAAAGGCAAGCCTTGTTAGGCATTAAACTTGATTACAACAAGAATCCTTGTTATATCCTTGAGCAGGAGTGATATACTATTACTGAATATTACTGAAAGTACTTCGTTTTCAATATAGAGTGACTATGCATCGATATTCCAATACAGTTTTTGTGTATACCCAAGTTTTAAAGAGGGTTTCTATTCAAATGGGCCGAATGTTTTATTTAAATTTTTGACTTTATTTTGCCTTGGTTTTAAAATTCTTATAGAAATTGGGTTTGAAAACAAATGAAATTTGTAAAAAAAATATTTTTCAAACGTATCGTTCGTACTCAAACGAATCCGTTTAAAATTTGGTGTTTATAAAAAACTAGCTAAGCCCGGTGCGTTTCGCTACCCGACTAAGATTAAATATAGTGGAATGCTATAATTATATTAACTTTTTTATATTTTGACGTATAAATTCATGGCTGTCATGGAGCTACTATGGTATTTTCGTTTGTTTCAGTGGGTAACACTCTTCCTAAAGCCTTATAATCTTACACTATTAATTTCTCTTTATTTCTACAGACTGACTGAATTAATTTAAGAATAGAACCAGGTTTGAAAACCTTAAGTTTGAGGATTGTTTTAATTTCTTTTATATGTACAGAGGGCTTATTTTTTCGAGGTCATATTGTGATATCTTAAATTAGTTTTAGGATAACTCCCACTTTTATTTATAATTTTTACTCAAATAATGATTAAGATATATTATAATAAAAAATTATTCTTAAGAAGTCTGTTAAATATATGATATTTAATAGCTTCAGATTTGGTCTATTCCTTCCCAACTATATGTACTTCTGTATATAATGATGACATCTACTGACTTCTGAGTTTCTTCAAAATTTCATAGAAATTGGACACACGTATCAAAAACATGAAATCGACCGAAAATATACTTAAATAATATAATTCTTATGAGGGCGAGTATTCGGGATATTATCAATCCTATACGAATGGGAGTAATAAATGAAATCAAAACAGCGGAAACGCTTGGTTTTGGGATCCGTCATTACAACAAAATCTGCAATAATATCCCATTTTCCGAAATGCCATTTCTTGAATAGGATCGTTGTTTTTGAACGTAGAAGCTTGACAAGTTTTATGTATCAGATCCCATTAAAAAACGAATTTCGATTTGTGTGTGGGTTTCGTCTTCGGGCATTTTTGGTGACGATATATAGATTGAAAAGCATTCGTTTGATTTCGAAAAGCTTTGTGTATCAGTGTTTCCATTATGTTAATTTTTAAAATTTTTTGAATTGTTCTCATCGAAAAATATGTTCCTTGTGGCAATCCCAATAAAATATTCAATATACAGACAAATATTGAAAACAATTTTCAAAACATGTCAAAATACATTTTGGAAAGATGATGATATTTGACCCGTATAGCGTATTTTTACATGTATGAGTATCTAAAAATTTCTCTAGATCAATATCCTATCACATGCATGCGTTTTCAGCGAAATTCTTTAACAAACAACAAAATTTCAGCTCAAAACGATGGGTCTCTTGCTACCGTATTTTTCAGACGTTTTCGTTTGTATTTTTTTGTTACGAAAACCAAATGTTGAGGGAAATCGAAAGTTTCTTTTGGTTTTTACCCACATACAAACAGCATTGGACACAAAAACCAAAATGTGTTTTTGTGCGTGTCAAACACGAACGAATCGGAAAATTTGAGTTGCAAAAACAGGGGGTAAGTTTACTCAAGACACATGAAACAAAATATAATAAAACTTCAACACTTCATATCTTGCATAAATCGGGAAAAATTGAGATTGAAAAAAATTTTGTAGGGTGTCCTATTCCAGTGAGCTGCAGTGTGCCTTCCATTCTTTACAAGCAAACCAAAACACAAAAGAAACCCATTTATATGTTAGACAGTAGTTCCGTTATCTTACCTCTGCATTGATGTAATTTGCATCAGAGGGGTCGAGAGTTTGTTTTCAAGTTTGGTTTTCGTAATTTGCCGGAATATGGATCCCAGAAATTAAAATATGGACCAAAATTAAAATGTATTAAATTTGAAAGAATTTCCAACAAAAGCTATGGTCAATTTAACCAGCTAAACTCTTTCCGACCATTATCCAAAATGTTGTTATTTTAGATTTTCGCTTGGAAACCGCAAGTCCTATCGAAATGGGGCTAAAGAAAATTTTGTAGCTGTAAAAATTCTTCGGAGGATTGACCGTTATGATTTGTTCCTAGGCTTTACCATTTTTGAGATATAGAAGTTCAGGTCACATGTTTTGGTTTTTTTGTTAAGTTTTCACGATTTGCTTGAAAACTGTAATTCTTATCGAAATGAAACTAGAGAAAATCTTATAGCTGTGTAAATTCTCTATAAGATTGGTTTTCGTAATTTTTTCCTAGGTTATACCGTTTTTGATATATATAAGTTTAAGTTGGGAAATTGCAGTGTATCACATATAACAAAGTGAAGCAAAATAAAGCCAAAACTTCAAGTAACAAATTTGGCTCATTTGAATAGAATTCCCCTTTAAAACTTGTGTATACGAAATGATCAATGCATATTCAGTCTATATTGAAAATGAAGTACTTTCCGTAGCATTCAATATAAGTACATCCCTCCTGATTGAAGATACACCCGTATATCCTGCTTTGGCAAGGATACTTTTTATAATCAAATAAAATGCCTAACTAGGCTTGACTTATTCGTTCAACAAGTTAATTTTTGGAAGCGTACTGTCTACTAGAGTCGTAGATTTTACGCACAAGACATTCTCACACATTTTATATGAATATGGCGGCCACTTCAGGATATCCATATTTCATATTTCTTCCGAAAAAATTAGGTTTTGACGACTTGAAGTGTATAAAAGTTTATAAATTACGGATAATCGATTTTCCCGGATAATTGTGTAACAATGTTCCTCATACATTTTTAATCAAAAAATAAGGATTCTTGCAAATATTTGCAAATAAGAGCAGTTAAGAACTTCGTGTTCTAAAATAATTCATTTGTGAATTGTTTTGGTCCACTGAAATTTGATCGAAAGAATTACAATCCCGGATCTTAAAAGTATGTGATTTCCTTTTTCGGATAATGAAGGTTTACGGATAATCGACACCCAGATAATCGAGGTTCGACTCTAGTTTACTCTTAACTGTATTGCTAGTAATTTCACTTCACAATGTAGATATGAATCCAGACAGAGATGTTTAAGTAAAAAAAAAACATTGTTCCACAACATCCCATACGGGACAAGGGAGACTTCTCTCATATCAATGAGTGCACCCCGATTCATATTTAGTTCAATGATATGGGACCTACTGTTTATCGCCGAGTTCGAACGGCGTGTCTTAAGACACCACTTGTGGAGAAGTTTTTCAAGGCTGAAATACTCAGGAAATGTCGCCAACATTACTGAGGGGTATTTTGCCACCGTTGAAAAATGTTTGATGTTGCTTGGCCGGGGAATCGAACCTTCTGCGTGCAAGGCGGGCGTGCATACCGTTGCACCACGGTGGCACCCTGAGAGATGAGAGATGTTTAAGTCCATTATTTTATTACACCGTCCGACAATTTTCAAAAATTTTGTTACACTTGAACCGGACTATATACGTTTGAAAGTATAGGCACAATCAACAAAACCTCATTTTCAAGGTCAAAATCGCCAAGGTCAAACCCCTATAAAATGTTATAGAAGATGATGAAGATGAGGTTTGGTGGATTTCATGTGTCCAGAATTTATATTCTTTATGACAAGAGCTACAACTTTGCCTCCATGAACAAATTAAAATTCTTCGCGATTTAGAAGATATGCGCCTGCCAAAATGCTCACTTTTTACTTAATTTTTCAAGGATATTTTTGATGTCCTTTTTATCCTGGAATGCAAAAAATTATAATTATTATATAAAGCCTATACTCTCCTCTTTAATATGACACCAATACCAGCATCGTACGACGAGTACAAGTATTTAAAATATTTTTTGAAAAATGTTGACCTTTGAAATTTGTTTGACCTCTAAAAGGTCAAAACGATGAGAAAACGAAAAATTAAAAATGCCATTTTACTCCATTTTGCCTATATTTTCAAACGTATATAGTCCGGTTCATGTGTAATTTTGGCTATCGGACAGTGTTATAATTGTCTTCCATCACTTGATACATTGATATATGTATGTCTGTATTTGTCTCTATTAAGTATGAAATAATCTTTACCACAAAATCCCCTCTTATTTCAAAAATTTCCAAACAATTACCCATTAAAGCACTTGAAATACACAGCATGATAGAAACACATTACCCATGATAGTTATTATCCTCCAGGAAACACCTTCAGTAATCTGTAGGGCCATTCTCAAATAAAAACAGATGTAACACTCTAACAATAACTGCCACTTCAAACATTTACATCTTTACAGGTACTTATCATTAGCCTGCCACAATTCGGAAACACCTCGTCGTATTGGCTACTGTGGGGAAAACAACAAAAATATCCAGCATCTTGGCATGCCACGTATTGTGATGCACTTGACTTTATTTGTTTGGTTGTGGAAATGCCCCTCGATGTTTGTTTATGTAGTTTCCCACCTACAGAAGTACAGAAGGCTGGCGAATGAAGATCTCGTTCTTGTCCAGGTACATAAACGGAGGCGGAGAGGTGTTATATTTATGATGTTGTCAAATGATGATGACAGGTAGAATATTATTTGACTAAAAATTTTACGCCGCTTTTCCTGTGGTTTTTTTGTTTCTTCACCGTTTCCCACTCTCAACCGGAAAATGGAAAAGTTATTTGGTACCTAGGAATTTACGGCAGTTTTCCGCTTTCGTGTCATAATGGGATTGTGGTCAAGTGTTTGTTTATTTGTTTGCTTTTAATCTGGACAGGCATACGAACAAACATAGATATACCTGTTGTTCCTTAATTAGTAGTCCATCCTTAGATTAAATGGTGTGACTTAGTTTTACTGCTACTAATTTGAATTCCATACATTTGCGGTTATTCGTGGGAAACTTCCGTTTAATTAGGAATTTTTGCTTGGGTGAATTGAATTCACCAAAAATTTCAATGTACTTCATTGGGAATATTTTTCAGAATGGGGTTTTCGTGTTTAGGTATAAACATCTTGTTGGTTAGATATTTAATAATTTGCAATAATTTGCTTAATAGTTTATCTTCCACGAAGATATCGAGAATTTGATTCAAATGCAGAAATATTTTAGAATGGACAGGGCGATATATTTGTCCTTCCATAAGAACGTTGGCGTACTATGGCCATACTTTAAAATATGCTAACCCATGCACTGCGATGGATCCAATTATGTCACCTTACCAAAGATAATGTGGACAATAGCGGCGTGTGTACAAAAATTTGAAATTGAAGGGAAACGTTCGCTGGAACCTAAATCTAAAATCTATAATTCTCTAGTTCCTTATTAGAAGGTAGGTTAGGCACAAAGACGAAGATTAAGACTCCCTTATCTTGATGATGTAGTTTCAAGATGGGGATGTGGTTCCAGTAGTGATTTGAGTGAGAGCTATGGTTTGCCATTAGAAGCAACGTCCTAAAAGTCCCCATCGATCCCATGTGTGCAAAAAAAAGTTATTCAGAGTCAAAAGTCAAATTTTAAGTTTTTTCGGGTTTCGGATTTGTTTTATGAAAACGGTTGATCTAATCAAAAAGTGACTAAATTAAATATTGTAGACCTATCTACAAGTTTGCTCCTTATAATTTTTTCCTAGAAGGTACCATTCTTAAGATAGAGCTAATCTAAAAAACACATAATTTTTATGCACGTATAAGAGAAATATGCACATATTTAGATGAGCCGGCTAAAATAAAGAAAGTAACCGGATCGAAGTAACCGGTTTCTAGAAGAGCGAAATTATACCTATATTTTAAAACAAATTCCAACAAAATCAGAGCGTGTTTAATAGTGTTTTTCCATGTTAGAGTCATTTTATGCAAAAATAGCCCATTTAACCCACATGTGTAATCAAAAGTCCAACGGGAACGACCCCAAAAAAAAAACTCTCCGATTTTATTTGAAGTTTTGTCCGATGGTAGGGTTTGTTGCGCCGATTACGGAAAAATATAATTTTCGTGGGCGGCGGATCCGCCTTTGACCCCGAATAACTTTTTTGCACACATGGGATCGATGGGTACTTTTAGGACGTTACTTCTAATGGTAAACCCTAGCTCTCCACCAAAAATTCAGCTTTTGTGGGAATTTTTGCTATTTCCCCCTTATACGCATGTCTATTTTGACTGGACTATATATCTTATACTCCATCCAGACAGTGGTAGCTAATCAATCAAGCGATATCCAAACGGTGTTTACACTATTCGTCCCGTGTAATCGTCAGGCCACAAGTTATAAAGAGGGGTGCTTGTACAACGTCCGAAAAAATCAATACACATGGAAAGAAAGCGGCAAACGCTACAGTGTATGAATATGAAGACTTCAAAACACAAACGTTCTAGGATGGATAACACCAAGCGAAAGTATACCAAGACAACATCATCTATTACAAAACAGGTTTAAAAAAAAAAACAATTTCTTTCAGAAAGGCTTTAAGGAAGCACCGTTACTTTCAGAAAGTTTTTAAGGAAGCAGCAATTCAAAAGGGTCTAAAGAAGCGCCCATTCTATTCGAAAGGGTCTAAAGAAACACAATTCCTTTCGAAAGGTCTAAAGAACCACTCATTCTATTCGAAAGGGTCTAAAGAAGCAAGCATTCTAATCGAAAGGGTCTAAAGAAGCGCCCATTCTATTCGTAAGGGTCTAACGAAGCACCCATTCTATTCGAAAGGGTTTAAAGAAACGTTCATTCTATTCGAAAGGGTTTAAAGAAGCGGCGCATTCTGTAAAGTGCCGCCCATATTCAAAAGGGTCTAAAAGAAGCAGCCATTATATTCGAAAGGTCCTAAAGAAGCAACCATTCTAATCGAAAGGGTCTAAAGACGCGCCCATTCTATTCGAATTTGTCTAAAGAAGCACCCATTCTATTCGAATTTGTCTAAAGAAGCACCCATTCTATTCGAAAGGGTCTAAAGAAGCACCCATTCCATTCGAAAGGGTCTAAAGAAGCACCCACTCTTTTCGAAAACGTGTAAAGGAGCACCCATCTTTTCGAAAGGGTCTAAAGAAGCACCCATTCTAATCGAAAGGGTCTAAAGGGGCACCCATTCTGTTCAAAAGGGTCTAAAGAAGGAAACCATTATATTCGAAAGGGTCTAAAGAAGCACCCATTGTCTTCGAAAGGGTCTAAAGAAGCACCCATTGTCTTCGAAAGGGTCTAAAGAAGCACCCTTTTTAATCGAAAGGGTCTAAAGAAGCACCCATTCTAATCGAAAGGGTCTAAGGAAGCAACCATTATATTCGAAAGGGTCTAAAGAAGCACCCATTTTAATAGAAAGGGTCTAACCAAGCACCCATTTTAATCGAAAGGGTCTAAAGAAGCACCCATTTTAATCGAAAGGGTCTAAAGAAGCAACCATTCTATTCGAAAGGGTCTAAAGAAGCACACATTCTATTCGAAAGGGTCTATTCTATTCGAAAGGGTCTAACGAAGCACCCATTCTATTCGATAGGGTCTAACGAAGCACCCATTCTATTCGAAAGGGTCTAAAGAAGCACCCATTCTAATCGATAGGGTCTAACGAAGCACCCATTCTATTTCGATAGGGTCTAACGAAGCACCCATTATATTCGATAGGGTCTAAACGAAGCACCCATTCTATTCGAAAAGGGTCTAAAGAAGCACCCATTCTATTCGAAAGGGTCTAAAGAAGCACCCATTCTATTCGAAAGGGTCTAAAGGAGCACCTATTCTATTCGAAAGGGTCTAAAGAAGCACCCATTCTATTCGAAAGGGTCTAAAGAAGCAACCATTCTAATCGAAAGGGTCTAAAAGAAGCACCCATTCTATTCGAAAGGGTCTAAATAAGCACTCATTCTATTCGAAAGGGTCTAAAGAAGCACACATTCTATTCGAAAGGGTCTAAAGAAGCACCCATTCTATTCGAAAGGGTCTAAAGAAGCACCCATTCTATTCGAAAGGGTCTAAAGAAGCACCCATTCTATTCGAAAGGGTCTAAAAAAGCACCCATTCTATTAGAAAGGGTCTAAAGAAGCACCCATTCTATTCGAAAGGGCCTAAAGAAGCACCCATTCTATTCGAAAGGGTCTAAAGAAGCACCCATTCTATTCGAAAGGGTCTAAAGAAGCACCCATTCTATTCGAAAGGGTCTAAAAGAAGCACCCATTCTATTCGAAGGGGTCTAAGGAAGCACCCATTCTAATCGAAAGGGTTAAAAGGAGCACCCTTTCTTTTAGAAATGGTCTAAAGAAGCACACATTCTGTTCGAAAGGGTCTAAAGAAGCACCCATTCTTTTCGAAAGGGTGTAAAGGAGCACCCATTCTTTCGAAAGGGTCTAAAGAAGCACCCATTCTAATCGAAAGGGTCTAAAGGAGCACCCATTCTGTTCGAAAGGGTCTAAAGAAGGAAACATTATATTCGAAAGGGTCTAAAAGAAGCACCCATTGTCTTCGAAAGGGTCTAAAGAAGCACCCTTTTTAATCGAAAGGGTCTAAAGAAGCACCCTTTTTAATCGAAAGGGTCTAAAGAAGCACCCATTCTAATCGAAAGGGTCTAAGGAAACAACCATTATATTCGAAAGGGTCTAAAGAAGCACCCATTTTAATAGAAAGGGTCCAACAAAGCACCCATTTTAATCGAAAGGGTCTAAAGAAGCACCCATTTTAATCGAAAGGGTCTAAAGAAGCAAACATTCTTATCGAAAGGGTCTAAAGAAGCACTCTTTCTTTTCGAAAGGGTTTTAAAGAAGTACCATTATATTCACAAGGGTATAAAGAAGCAACCATTATATTCGAAAGGGTCTAAAGAAGCAACCATTATATTCGAAGGGTCTAAAGAAGCACCCATTTCAATCGAAAGGGTCTAAAGAAGCACCCATTTCAATCGAAAGGGTCTAAAGAAGCACCCATTCTAATCGAAAGGGTCTAAGGAAGCAACCATTATATTCGAAAGGGTCTAACAAAGCACCCATTTTAATCCAAAGGGTCTAAAGAAGCATCCATTTTAATCGAAAGGGTCTAAAGAAGCACTCTTTCTTTTCCGAAAGGGTCTTAAGAAGTAACCATTATATTCGAAAGGGTATAAAGAAGCAATCATTATAATCGAAAGGGTCTAACAAAGCACCCATTTTAATCGAAAGGGTCTAAAGAAGCAACCCATTCTATTCGAAAGGGTCTAAAGAAGCACCCATTCTATTAGTAAGGGTCTAAAGAAGCACCCATTCTATTCGAAAGGGTCTAAAGAAGCACCCATTCTTTTCGAAAGGGTCTAAAGAAGCACATATTCTATTCGAAAGGGTCTAAAGAAGCACCTATTCTATTCGAAAGGGTCTAAAGAAGCACCCATTCTAATCGATAGGGTCTAACGAATCACCCATTCTATTCGAAAGGGTCTAATGAAGCACCCATTCTATTCGAAAGGGTCTAAAGAAGCACCCATTCTATTCGAAAGGGTCTAAGAAGCACCCATTCTATTCGAAAGGGTCTAAAGAAGCACCCATTCTATTCGAAAGGGTCTAAAGAAGAACCCATTCTATTCGAAAGGGTCTAAAGGAGCACCTATTCTATTCGAAAGGGTCTAGAGAAGCACCCATTCTATTCGAAGGGTCTAAAGAAGCACCCATTCTATTCGAAAGGGTCTAAAGAAGCACCCATTCTATTCGAAAGGTTCTAAAGAAGCACCCATTCTATTCGAAGGGGTCTAAGGAAGCACCCATTCTAATCGAAAGGGTTAAAAAGGAGCACCCTTTCTTTTAGAAATGGTCTAAAGAAAGCACACATTCTGTTCGAAAGGGTCTAAAGAAGCACCCATTCTTTTCGAAGGGTGTAAAGGAGCACCCATTCTTTTCGAAAGGGTCTAAAGAAGCACCCATTCTAATCGAAAGGGTCTAAAGGAGCACCCATTCTGTTCGAAAGGGTCTAAAGAAGGAAACATTATATTCGAAAGGGTCTAAAGAAGCACCCATTGTCTTCGAAAGGGTCTAAGAAGCACCCTTTTTAATCGAAAGGGTCTAAAGAAGCACCCTTTTTAATCGAAAGGGTCTAAAGAAGCACCCATTCTAATCGAAAGGGTCTAAGGAAACAACCATTATATTCGAAAGGGTCTAAAGAAGCACCCATTTTAATAGAAAGGGTCCAACAAAGCACCCATTTTAATCGAAAGGGTCTAAAGAAGCACCCATTTTTAATCGAAAGGGTCTAAAGAAGCAAACATTCTTATCGAAAGGGTCTAAAGAAGCACTCTTTCTTTTCGAAAGGGTTTTAAGAAGTACCATTATATTCACAAGGGTATAAAGAAGCAACCATTATATTCGAAAGGGTCTAAAGAAGCAACCATTATATTCGAAAGGGTCTAAAGAAGCACCCATTTCAATCGAAAGGGTCTAAAGAAGCACCCATTTCAATCGAAAAGGGTCTAAAGAAGCACCCATTCTAATCGAAAGGGTCTAAGGAAGCAACCATTATATTCGAAAGGGTCTAACAAAGCACCCATTTTAATCCAAAGGGTCTAAAGAAGCATCCATTTTAATCGAAAGGGTCTAAAGAAGCACTCTTCTTTCCGAAAGGGTCTTAAGAAGTAACCATTATATTCGAAAGGGTATAAAGAAGCAATCATTATAATCGAAAGGGGTCTAACAAAGCACCCATTTTAATCGAAAGGGTCTAAAGAAAGCACCCATTCTATTCGAAAGGGTCTAAAGAAGCACCCATTCTATTAGTAAGGGTCTAAAGAAGCACCCATTCTATTCGAAAGGGTCTAAAGAAGCACCCATTCTTTTCGAAAGGGTCTAAAGAAGCACATATTCTATTCGAAAGGGTCTAAAGAAGCACCTATTCTATTCGAAAGGGTCTAAAGAAGCACCCATTCTAATCGATAGGGTCTAACGAATCACCCATTCTATTCGAAAGGGTCTAATGAAGCACCCATTCTATTCGAAAGGGTCTAAAGAAGCACCCATTCTATTCGAAAGGGGTCTAAAGAAGCACCCATTCTATTCGAAAGGGTCTAAAGAAGCACCCATTCTATTCGAAAGGGTCTAAAGAAGAACCCATTCTATTCGAAAGGGTCTAAAGGAGCACCTATTCTATTCGAAAGGGTCTAGAGAAGCACCCATTCTATTCGAAAGGGTCTAAAGAAGCACCCATTCTATTCGAAAGGGTCTAAAGAAGCACCCATTCTATTCGAAAGGTTCTAAAGAAGCACCCATTCTATTCGAAAGTGTCTAAAGAAGCACCCATTCTATTCGAAAGGGTCTAAAGAAGCACCCATTCTATTCGAATGGGTCTAAGGAAGCACCCATTCTATTCGAAAGGGCCTAAAGAAGCACCCATTCTATTCGAAAGGGTCTAAAGAAGCACCCATTCTATTCGAAAGGGTCTAAAGAAGCACACATTCTATTCGAAAGGGTCTAAAGAAGCACACATTTCTATTCGAAAGGGTCTAAAGAAGCACCCATTTCTATTCGAAAGGGTCTAAAGAAGCACCCATTCTATTCGAAGGGTCTAAAGAAGCACCCATTCTATTCGAAAGGGTCTAAAGAAGCACCCATCTTTTCGAAAGGGTCTAAGGAAGCACCCATTCTATTCGAAAGGGCCTAAAGAAGCACCCATTCTATTCGAAAGGGTCTAAAGAAGCACCCATTCTATTCGCAAGGGTCTAAAGAAGCACCCATTCTATTCGAAAGGGTCTAAAGAAGCACCCATTCTATTCGAAGGGGTCTAAGGAAGCACCCATTCTAATCGAAAGGGTCTAAAGGAGCACCCTTTCTTTTAGAAATGGTCTAAAGAAGCACACATTCTGTTCGAAAGGGTCTAAAGAAGCACCCATTCTTTTCGAAAGGGTGTAAAGGAGCACCCATTCTTTTCGAAAGGGTCTAAAGAAGCACCCATTCTAATCGAAAGGGTTTAAAGGAGCACCCATTCTGTTCGAAAGGGTCTAAAGAAGCACCCATTCTATTCGAAAGGGTCTAAAGAAGCACCCATTCTTTTCGAAGGGTGTAAAGGAGCACCCATTCTATTCGAAAGGGTCTAAAGAAGCACCCATTCTTTTCGAAAGGGTGTAAAGGAGCACCCATTCTTTTCGAAAGGGTCTAAAGAAGCACCCATTCTAATCGAAAGGGTCTAAAGGAGCACCCATTCTGTTCGAAAGGGTCTAAAGAAGGAACCATTATATTCGAAAGGGTCTAAAGAAGCACCCATTGTCTTCGAAAGGGTCTAAAGAAGAACCCTTTTTAATCGAAAGGGTCTAAAGAAGCACCCATTCTAATCGAAAGGGTCTAAGGAAGCAACCATTATATCCGAAAGGGTCTAAAGAAGCACCCATTTTAATAGAAAGGGTCGAAAGAAGCACACATTCTATTCGAAAGGGTCTAAAGAAGCACCTATTCTATTCGAAAGGGTCTAAAGAAACACCCATTCTAATCGATAGGGTCTAACGAAGCACCCATTTCTATTCGATAGGGTCTAATGAAGCACCCATTCTATTCGAAAGGGTCTAAAGAAGCACCCATTCTATTCGAAAGGGTCTAAAGAAGAACCCATTCTATTCGAAAGGGTCTAAAGGAGCACCTATTCTAATCGAAAGGGTCAAACGAAGCACCCATTCTATTCGATAGGGTCTAACGAAGCACCCATTCTATTCGAAAGGGTCTAAAGAAGCACCCATTCTATTCGAAAGGGTCTAAAAGAAGCACCCATTCTATTCGAAAGGGTCTAAAGAGCACCTATTCTATTCGAAAGGGTCTAAAGAAGCACCCATTCTATTCGAAAGGGTCTAAAGAAGCACCCATTCTATTCGAAAGGGTCTAAAGAAGCAACCATTCTATTCGAAAGGGTCTAAAGAAGCACCCATTCTATTCGAATGGGTCTAAAGAAGCACCCATTCTATTCGAAAGGGTCTTAAGAAGCACCCATTCTATTTCGAATGGGTCTAAGGAAGCACCCATTCTATTCGAAAGGGCCTAAAGAAGCACCCATTCTATTCGAAAGGGTCTAAAGAAGCACACATTCTATTCGAAATGGTCTAAAGAAGCACCCATTCTATTCGAAAGGGTCTAAAGAAGCACCCATTCTATTCGAAAGGGTCTAAAAAAAGCACCCATTCTATTCGAAAGGGTCTAAAGAAGCACACATTCTATTCGAAAGGGTCTAAAGAAGCACCCATTCTTTTCGAAAGGGTCTAAAGAAGCACACATTCTATTCGAAAGGGTCTAAAGAAGCACCTATTCTATTCGAAAGGGTCTAAAGAAGCACCCATTCTAATCGATAGGGTCTAACGAAGCACCCATTCTATTCGAAAGGGCCTAAAGAAGCACCCATTCTATTCGAAAGGGTCTAAAGAAGCACCCATTCTATTCGCAAGGGTCTAAAGAAGCACCCATTCTATTCGAAAGGATCTAAAGAAGCACCCATTCTATTCGAAGGGGTCTCAGGAAGCACCCATTCTAATCGAAAGGGTCTAAAGGAGCACCCTTTCTTTTAGAAATGGTCTAAAGAAGCACACATTCTGTTCGAAAGGGTCTAAAGAAGCACCCATTCTTTTCGAAAGGGTGTAAAGGAGCACCCATTCTTTTCGAAAGGGTGTAAAGGAGCACCCATTCTTTTCGAAAGGGTCTAAAGAAGCACCCATTCTAATCGAAAGGGCCTAAAGGAGCACCCATTCTGTTCGAAAGGGTCTAAAGAAGGAACCATTATATTCGAAAGGGTCTAAAGAAGCACCCATTGTCTTCGAAAGGGTCTAAAGAAGAACCCTTTTTAATCGAAAGGGTCTAAAGAAGCACCCATTCTAATCGAAAGGGTCTAAGGAAGCAACCATTATATCCGAAAGGGTCTAAAGAAGCACCCATTTTAATAGAAAGGGTCTAAAGAAGCACCCATTTTAATAGAAAGGGTCGAAAGAAGCACACATTCTATTCGAAAGGGTCTAAAGAAGCACCTATTCTATTCGATAGGGTCTAACGAAGCACCCATTCTATTCGATAGGGTCTAATGAAGCACCCATTCTATTCGAAAGGGTCTAAAGAAGCACCCATTTCAATCGAAAGGGTCTAAGGAAGAACCCATTCTATTCGAAAGGGTCTAAAGGAGCACCTATTCTATTCGAAAGGGTCTAAAGAAGCACCCATTCTATTCGAAAGGGTCTAAAGAAGCACCCATTCTATTCGAAAGGGTCTAAAGAAGCACCCATTCTATTCGAAGGGGTCTAAGGAAGCACCCATTCTAATCGAAAGGGTCTAAAAGGAGCACCCATTCTAATCGAAAGGGTCTAAAGGAGCACCCTTTCTTTTAGAAAGGGTCTAAAGAAGCACCCATTCTTTTCGAAAGGGTGTAAAGGAGCACCCATTCTTTTCGAAAGGGTCTAAAGAAGCACCCATTCTAATCGAAAGGGTCTAAAGGAGCACCCATTCTGTTCGAAAGGGTCTAAAGAAGGAACCATTATATTCGAAAGGGTCTAAAGAAGCACCCATTGTCTTCGAAAGGGTCTAAAGAAGCACCCTTTTTTAATCGAAAGGGTCTAAAGAAGCACCCATTCTAATCGAAAGGGTCTAAGGAAGCAACCATTATATTCGAAAGGGTCTAAAGGAGCACCCATTTTAATAGAAAGGGTCTAACAAAGCACCCATTTTAATCGAAAGGGTCTAAAGAAGCACCCATTCTAATCGAAAGGGGCTAAGGAAGCAACCATTATATTCGAAAGGGTCTAAAGAAGCACCCATTTTAATAGAAAGGGTCTAACAAAGCACCCATTTTAATCGAAAGGGTCTAAAGAAGCATCCATTTTAATCGAAAGGGTCTAAAGAAGCACTCTTTCTTTTCGAAAGGGTCTTAAGAAGTAACCATTATATTCGAAAGGGTATAAAGAAGCAACCATTATATTCGAAAGGGTCTAAAGAAAGCACCCATTTTAATAGAAAGGGTCTAACAAAGCACCCATTTTAATCGAAAGGGTCTAAAGAAGCACCCATTCTATTCAGAAGAAGCAGTCATTCTATTCGAAAGGGTCTAAAAAGAGCACCCATTCTTTTCAAAAATATTTTTATTTTTCAATATAATCTCCTGAAACTTTCAATACACTTAGTCCAACGCTTTTCTAGTAATTCTATCCCTTGATTAAAATAGTTTTCCTCAAGGTCTTCAAAATAGTGGTTTACAACGGTAATGCATCTTCATTTGCAATTTTTTAGATTTTGGGAACAAGTTAAAGTCACTGGGAGCTAAATCAGGAGAATAAGTTGGGTGGTCAAGCAACTCGTACTTTAATTCGTTGATTTTAGCCATTGTTAAACACTCTTGTGCTCTGGTGCGTTGTCTTGATGAAAAATTATTTTTTTGTGTTGTAAGTTTTACCCTTTTGCAGATAGTCAATCAATAAAATACCTTTGAAGTCCCAAAAAACCGTTGCCATAAACTTACCAGCCGATTGAATTGTTTTGCCTTCTTTGGGGCACTTCCTCCAGCTTCAGTCCATTGTTTGGATTGTTCTTTTGTCCGTGGAGTATAGTGGTGGATCCATGTCTCATCAACAGTTATGAAACGACGCTTAAAATCCATTTTATTTCGCTTAAAACGATCCAAACAAGCTTGTAGTTCTTCATGCAAAATTAAATGGACTCGATCATTTGAGATGCCCATGATATTAGCAATTTCACGCACTTTTATTCGTCGATCATTTAATACCATATCATGCACTTTGGCTACAATTTCTGTTGTTGTTGCTGTTTTTGGACGTCCACTACGTGGTTCATCTTCAATGCTTGTACGACCACGTTTAAATTCAGCAACCCAATTTTTTACTGTTGCATATGAAGGAGCACTTTCACCGAACACATTCACCATGTCATTATGAATTTCTTGTCCCGATAAACCTTTTTATGTAAATATTTAATGACAGCACGCATTCTAATTCCTCCATTCGTGCATCAAATACACAATACGCCCGAAAATATATATGTATGGGGGCTATATCCAAATCTGAACCTATTTGCACCAAAAGCAATAGCGTTCTTCCTACGGCTAAAAAACTGATCACTGTGTGCTGTCTTGTTTTGTTTTGAATTGAACATACATTCATGTATGTTAGTGCATGTATCCTGTACTCAGTCATACAACCCATAGGCACCCCAAATGAGCCCGTAATGTTTCTCAAACCATGATAAGACCGTTATAATTTCGAGGGTTTATCGTTATTTTAAATACTTCGAGTAGGCAAATGTTAAATTTTCAGACGAAATGTGGATTTTCGGAAGGGGCCGCCATATTTTGCGGTGGTTACAATTCTCTAAAACACATCGACATTCTAATACAATCTTTATGTATATCTAAGTTTTTAAGAGGGGTTCTATAAAATGAGCCGTTTTTATTTTATTTTGATTGCGTTGTATAATTCTTAAATAAATCAGATATGAATGCAAATGAATGAAACATTTTACTCCAAACACATGGAACAAAATAAAAAACTTCAACATTTCATATTTTGTATAATTCGGAAAACTGTAGGTTGATTACATTTTGGTTGGGGGTGCTATTCAAGTGATCGGCAGTGTACATGTATCTGTACTCAGTCATACAACCCATGGAAACTATCCCCAAATGAGACCGTAAAGTTTCTCATGCCATGATAAGACCTTTCCAATTGTGAGGGTTTATCGTTTATTCCGTCGATTGATAAAAAACGGGAGTTCAAATTGCACTTGCCTTGAAAAGTCAAAAACCTGTGGTATTTTCCCTTCTATTTGCATTGCATTGCAGATATAGCCCAGTCCTTCACACTTTAACTCTTTTTATGAGCTTAAAAATTACACAGAAAAATAAACATTAATTTATTTTTTTTGACGATATAACTGCCGATAATATTTAAAGAACGCAAAATTAAGCAATTTATAATTTTCGATAACGAGAAATATTTAAAATCACACATGGAATAATATTTAAAAATATCAAAATCTGTTTTTTTATTATTGCCTTATCAACTGACGACAATCAGTCTCATTGTCTCCCATTTGTTTCGTTTTTTTGGGGTTACTGTCTTTTCCAAACAATTTCCCACATTTGCGTATTGTGGCAATTGTGACATACTCGTATTCTTTTGTAAATCAATAAATTTATAGTCGACAAAAAATGAGTCGTAGAAGACTCGCCCTTGAGCGTTGTTTTTAGATTATGACCATCACATCACCATATCGCACATGTGGCATCTATCAACCACTTAAGTCCACCTTAGAAACAGCAACAAAAATACAAACAACCTTAATAGCAACAAAAGTTCAACCAGGTGTTGTTCCATTTCATTTAGGGCAGTAAACCCCACTACGCATTACATACAAATAAGGTGAGCAGAGTCAACCTTTTTTCCCCGAGCGATTTTGTTGTTTTTTGCGTCTTCAGATTGTAAACATTAAACTGGTATCGTCTTCCATATTCAGAATTAAAACGAGTGTTCTGATATGTTAATTGTTGTATCTATGATTGTTGGTTGCCAAAATAAGGGGGTTCGGATAAGAAATGAAGTTTAATAATTTCTCCCTAATATTTGTGAAATTATTTTTAAAGGAAATTATCGTTGGCCCTTCTTTAGACCCTTTACAGTAGAATGGGTTTTTCTTTAGATTCCATATAATAGAATGGGTGCTTCTTTAGAATGGGTGCTACTTAAGTATGGATACTTCTTTAGAATGGGTGCTTCTTTAGAATGGGTGCTTCTTTAGAATGGGTGCTTCTTAAGAATGGGTACTTCTTAATAACGGGCGGTTCTTTAGAATGGGTGCTGCTTTAGAATGGGTGCTTCTTTAGAATGGGTGCTTCTTTACAATGGGCGCTTCTTTTAGAATGGGTGCTTCTTTAGAATTGGTGGTTCTTTAGAATGGGTGCTTCTTTAGAATGGGTGCATCTTTAGAATTGGTACTTCTTTAGAGTGGGTGCTTCTTTAGAATGGGTGCTTCTTTAGAATGGGTGCTTCTTTAGAATGGGTGCTTCTTTAGAATGGGTGCTTCTTTAGAATGGGTGCTTCTTTAGAATGGGTGCTTCTTTAGAATGGGTGCTTCTTTAGAATGGGTGCTTCTTTAGAATGGGTGCTTCTTTAGAATGGGTGCTTCTTTAGAATGGGTGCTTCATTAGAATGGGTGCTTCTTTAGAATGGGTGATTCTTTAGAATGGGTGATTCTTTAGAATGGGTGCTTCTTTAGAATGGGTGATTCTTTAGAATGGGTGCTTCTTTAGAATGGGTGCTTCTTTAGAATGGGTGCTTCTTCAGACCCCTTATATCAGAAATTGTACTTCTTTAGACTCCTTATATAAGAAAGGGTGTTTCTTTAAACTCCTTATATAAGAACGGGTGCTTCTTTGGACTCCTTATATAAGAAAGGGCGCTTCGTTAGACTCCTTATATAATAATGGGTGTTTCCTAAGACTCCTTACATAAGAATTGGTTCTTCTTTAGACTCCTTATATAAGAATTGGTGCTTCTTTAGACTCCTTTCATTGTTATTAATACCTTTCTAAATGAAATAGTACCTATCAAGATGCTTGCTGGAAGATATGGTGCTCCCTTAATCCCTTCTGGAAGAAATATTGCTCCCTAACCCCATCTTGCAAGAAATTGTATTTATACCCTCAGCATTTATGCTAACGAGGGTATATACACTTTCATACGGGCAAAATGTGCCTCAACGAAATAATGGTTTTAGACCACAAGTATGTTTGGACGAAATCCGTTTCAGACAATTTGGAGTTGATATAGCAATGTCTGTCCGTCTTTCTGGCTACCTGGAGCGCACGACAACTCTCGAATGGATAAACCGATTCGGTCCAAAATTTGGCTTTCGTAATATTGTGCCCAAACTTAGTATTAGTTTGAAGATGGGCTATATCGGCCCACTCCTTCCGGTTCCTCCCCCACAAAGGTTCGAAAATGTTTGGAAAATTTGTGCGCACCATAACTCTTGAAGGAAGTAACCGATTTGATCCATACATTGCATACCGTGAAACTTCTACCAGGCTTAGATGAGGTTCCAATATGGACTCAATCGATCCACTCCTTCGGGTAACTCTCACACAAAATTTCGTATAAGTTCAGATTATGACCTGCTCTCGAATCGCTTTGATTTTTTTTGCAACAACTTGTATTCACTGCCCCCCATACCACGGTGCAAGTTTCATCAGGGGCAAGACCATACTTCCTGAGAAAAAAGCCCCTATTACACCATGTGTAGTGGCTGGTGCGCACGATAACTCTCGAACGGATCAACCGATTCCAACCAAATTTTGTCTAAACTTACCACTCCTTCGGCTACCTCCCCCACAAAAGTTCAACATTTTTTGTAAAATGGTGCGAACGATAACTCTTGAAGGGAGCAATTGATTTGGTCCAAACATTGCACGTCCAGATAGAGATCGGACTCGAATATGGACTATATCGGTCCCGTCCTTCGGGTACCTTCCACACAAAATTCGTATAAAGTGAATTTTAAGAGCACCTATCGGATCGTGTTGAATTTTTTTTTGCGCAAGTCCATACTTTTTGAGATATTAGACTAAAATCACCATGAAACCCTGACGGCAACAACCAAAATGGCAAATCCGCAAAATAATTCTCGAAAGGAGTTTCTGATTGGTACAGACTTTGCAGATCGTATTATTTCATCCAGTCATGTATCAGGTTAGAATATGGACTATATCGTTCCACTTCTTCGGGTACCTCTCACACAAAATTCGGAAAAAGTGAAATTTAAGAGCACCTCTCGCATTGTTTTGATGCTTTTTTCAGTAGGTTGTTCTAGCGGCCTCATTTACATGAAGGACATGACTAAATCGATTCCAAATTGTCTGAAACGAAACATACTTGTGGTCTAAAACCGTTATTTCGATGAGGCACATTTTTGGTCGTATCAAAGTGTTTATACGCTTTCTAGTCTAAAGACTGGGGGTATAACAACAGTTCGCCTAAATGAAATCCGACGTTGAAGCATTGCCCCTTCATTAATATACGACCCCAGTTATTACAATTAAACAACTGTTAATATTCAATTTTTTATAATGTTGAATATTATTAGCAGAAGACCAAGTGTTCCGCCAAAAACAACAACAATAACCACGAAGTAATGCAGCAGAGCTCAATAAATTTATTTAAAAAAGGGGAGATAAGCAGAATTAACTGGTTAAAAAAAAAGGGGACGACTTAATACATTTGATCCTCTTTGCATCGGTATTTCATCGGTCACAAAGTGCGCATAGGGTAATGGTATGCGCGCATGTGTCTGGGATTGTATAGGCATTCAATTGGAAGGTCTTTATGTTTGATGAACAAATGAACGACAATGAATAACGTGGATTTGATGTACTTGTATATTTGTTCATAATTACCGCTTCACCACTACGCGGCTCTGTTTGTTAGTTGATGATTTTTGTTGTTGTTGAATATTTAAATCAGGTTATCGTACATGTGTGCAGTCGTACAAAAGGTAAATATGTCACCATTGTTACCTTCAATCGCCAAGTGTTCTGTGTTGATTGTGATAATGAGGATGACTGTTATAAGGAAGGTTTATGTTATTTGTTAGTATTCATTTGCAAGTGAGTGGTAGAAATGATTTCCGGTGATAAGAAGGTAGTCTTTACGATAGGAAGTACTATGCATTTTTAATTTCCTTAGTGAGTGCAATTATAATTCTGACTTATTTGTATTTGTAAAAAATGCAAGTAGGAATAATATCAGGACAACAAAACATAGTGCAGTCAAAATAGATATGCATGTAAGGGGATGTACATATGTATGTATATAAAAATGTCACAGCTTTCAAAAGATACCCATTCCCGGGGGTCTATGGACGCATAAATTTGAATGCTTATATTGACATTTTATAGAGTAGAAGGGTTTGCAATTTTTTTTTTGTATTCGGACTCTATAACTGGTAATATTGCCCTTCGTCCAATAGACAAAGCGATATTTGATCAGAATGTAATATGTATGTATATTGTACCAAACAAGTACCGTGTTAATTGAGGCAGCGAATGCAAGTTGCTTCAACAGAAATCAAAGTGATTCGAGAGTAAGTCTTAAAGTGAAATTATCCGAAATTTTGCGTTGGAGGTACCCAAAGGAGCGGATAAATATAATAATTGTTCCACAAACACCCCATACGGGACAAGGGAGACTTCTCTCATATCAATGAGTGCACCCCGATTCATATTAGCTCAATGATAAGGGTGCCACCATTAAAGTTTTTGATATGGCCTGGACGGGGAATCGAACCCACGACCTTTAATGTGGAAGGCGGGTGTGCATACCATTGCACCACGGTGGCACCATAAATATAGTGGATAAATAAAGCTGGTAGATATATTAGGATGTGTAAAGAATGGACCAAATCGGCCATTCCCTTCACAAGTTAATCAATCTTTTCGAATATTTTTGAACTTTTGTGGGGAGGTACCTGAAGGAATGGACCGATATGGCTTATCTTCGAACTTAAACTAAGTTTGGAAAAATATTACGAAGACCAAATTTTGGACCGAATCGGCACATTTATTTTTAGACCGAATTCAGTCACACATTCCACATTGCATCAAAATCAGTGTTCGAAAATATACACTATGGTATCCTACCGTACCGTTCTGTACCGTACCAAGGTGGAAAGGTACACTACGATAGTGTACCGCTCCGGAACACAACGATAATCGTAGTGTACCGCATGCCGGAGCGCTAAAAATCGTAGTGTTCCGACTACGGAGCACTAAAAATTTTAGTGTTCCGACAGCGGAGAACTAAAAATTTTAGTGTTCCGCCTGCCGGATCACTAAAAATCGTAGTGCACCACGTGTTGGAACACTAAAAAATAACAAAGGTGTTATGTTTTCTTAGGAAAATGAAATATTTGATTCAATTTGATCAAATAAAAATTAAGACACACTGTTACATCCATGTATGTTTAAATTAGTTAAACACATTTTTAAATTTGGTAAAAATGATGAAAACAAGTAAGCAAAGGCTATAGTCGGACAGGGCCGACCATGCAATACCCTACACCACCACCCTGCGAATTAGCTTTCAGCAAATCAAAATTCCTTTAGGACAAATATTACTGTAAGAAATAACTTTGTGGAGTCTGCACCTTATCACATCGATTTTAAATAACAATATGATAATTGTTCCACAAACATCCCAGAAGGGACAGGGAGTGGACCACGATTCATATTACATCAATCATATGGGGCCAACAGTTTATCGCCGAGTCCGAAAGGCGTGTCTTAAGACATCACCTGTAGAGTAGTTTTACATGCCTGAAATACTCAAAAAATGTCACCAACTTTACTGAGGGATATTTTGCCATCGTTGCAAATTTGATGTTGACTGGCCGGGAATCGAATCCCCGACCTTCAGCGTGCAAGGCGGGTGTGCGTACAATTGAACCACGGTAGCACCAAAAAATAATTTTACCATGGAAATTTGAGGAAGTTGATATAGCTCCACTCTGTGGCATAATATTAAAAACGAAGATACGTAATGATTTTTTTGGCATTGATCTTATTAAATGTATAGGACGTTTATTCTTTAAAAATCAGAAAATGTAAGATTTCCATGTTATGACATTTCTAATAGGGTGCCAACGTGGTGCAATCGTATCAAAATTTTAACGATGGCAAAATACCTCTCAGTAATTTTGGCGACATTTCCTAAGTATCTCAGTCATGAAAAACTTCTCTTCAAGTGGTGTCTTAGGACACGCCTTTTGGACTCGGCGATAAACAGTAGGTCCCATATCAGACATAGTGCATCAGACAGCGTAATCCTATGCAAATGCATATATGGTTTGGAATGTCGTAGAGGTAAGGTGATTAGACAAAAACTCGTTTTATAATAAAATAAAACGAATTAGTCTGGACCTACTTTTTGCATATTTTGTCATATTTGCATTAAAATGAACATATGCAAGGATTTGTGACCCAAATATCCCACAAATTGCCTGAAATTTTGTATTAAATCTCCGTTGGGGGTATAAAACTTTCGACCTGAAATTTATCGGTATAGGTCCACGTCTTCATATAGCTCCCATAGAACAGTACCTCCCGATATGTGGTATTTTGAAGACTGTGGCCTCAATATCTCACTGAAGTGGCTGACATTTTGTATTAAGCTTTCGTTGGGGGTATAAAACTTTCCACTTGAAATTTGTCGTAGAAAGATACCTCTCGATTTTCGGCATTTTGAAGGGTGTGGCCTCAATATCCCACTCATATGGCTGACATGTTCTATTAATTGTTCGTTGCGGGTATACAACTATCAACCTGAAATTTGCAGGTTTTCTGTATTTTGTAGGTTATGGTCTTAATATCCCTCCGAAATGGCTGGAATTTGGTATTAAGTCTTCGTTGGGGGTATAAGATTTTGCACTTGAAATTTGTCGGTATAGATCTAAGTCTTAATATACCTCCCATAGAACGTTATCTCCCTATTTTTGAAGGTTGTGGCTGTGGTTACAGATTTCCCTATTTTATTGACTTGTCTGAGGAGAATTTTAACAGAAAAAATGTGCACACAAACATTTTAGAAGATATTATTGAAATATTTGTTGCATACGAAAATTTGTAAAATACACGAATTTTTCTGTGATATATTTCGATTGCAATTTAATCAGAAGCCAAAAATATACCCAGTCCCAAAATTTGACAAAAGTAGAGGTTTTATAAAATTCCGCTGTCTACATATCACTGAGCTAATATTAATTGGGGTACACTCACTGATATGAGTGGAACTGTTATATATTATACATTTCTAATAAGTGATCTTAAATTTGAAAATTGGCGTTCTTTAGTCCCTTCTGCCACATTTTTTACATTTGGACAATTGGACAAGTAATACGCTAGGACTCCACGCAATAAAAAAACTGGGAATTTATCTGTCATGATAGAGACAATTTGTAGCATGGGAGGAAGATGTGGCCTTCTTCAGAAAACTCATTATACATTAGGCAGTAGGCCCGTTATCAAACACACATATTATTGCAATTTTCATCAGAGGAAAGGTCAGTAGTTATTTTTCCATATATAGGCGACTTTGCCGGTGTATGCCCTCCAGGAATTCAAATATCGACCAAAAATATTTTTTTATTTTTCGTACAAAAGTAATGGTCCATTTCACCAGCTAAACAATATCAGATCTTCATACAAAATTTTAGACATCTTCTTCGACCTAAACCCTTACCTCGTGCAAAATTTCGTGACTATTGAGCTTAAATTGCGACCTTAGCGTGTTTATGATTACACTACAGGCAAAAAACTGGATATATTAGGGTGTAACTCTGTTATCTGACCACCTAAATCAACATAGTTGGTATCAATGGAAAGAGCAAGAGTTGGCCTTCCAAATATTATTTACGTGGCCGGAATGTGTCTTCCAGGAATAAAGATATAACCGGTATATAAAAAAATTTCACAATTTTCACACAAAAGTTGTGGCCCATTTAACCCTCTAAACATCATCCGATCACCATCTCAAATTGTAAGCATTTTCTTTGTCATAAACTGTTATCTCGTTCGAATTTTCGACGCGAGCGGGCTATTATTGCGACCTACAGAGCACCTACAAAATCCAATAAAAAATATGTTTTTGGTCCACTTCACCCGCTAAATATTTCACGATCATTACTAATTAAAATAGCGATCTATTCTGATGTGAAACCGACCTCCATACCAAATTTCGTGACGATCGGTCCATAATTGCGGCCTGGAGTTTGATTACAATTTATAATGGACAGACGGACACACGGACGGACACGCATCTCAAAATCGCTTTATCTCGCCGAGATATGAAGATTGGTATACCACATTGGGGGTCTCCGACGAATATTTCGCGGTGTTACATGAATTTTTACCAAAACATTGTGATTTCTGAGGAAATTAAATATTTTATATATTTTTTTAATAAATAAAAATTAAAAGAAAATGTGAAAAACATCTGATTTGGTTTTTGGACCATGGAGCACTAAAAACCGTAGTGTTCGTCTGCGGAACACCGTAGTGTACCGACTTCCGGATAACTACAAATCGTAGTGTACCACGTGCAAAACAATAAGGTAATGTACCACACATGAGTTTGTAACTAATTTAAAACACGTGCATTTTATTTAATAATTTTTATTTTTAATTTTTACTCTCCCACAAGCCATAAAATATATAATTTTCCTCAGAAATCATAATAAACAGCGTTTGGACTCATAATACGCTTCGATTTTTAGAGATCCAGCAGTCGGAACACTATAATTTTTAGTGCTCCGTATTTGAACACTACGACTTTTTAGTGCTCTACAGTCGCGCGGTGCAATTTTTAGTGCTCCATTGTGCAAATTTAGTCAGATGTTTTTCACATTTTCTATCAATTTTTATTTCTTAATTTGTATTTAATAAAAAACATTAAATATTAAATTTTCCTCACAAATCATAATAAACTCATGTGTGGTAAATTACGTTATTGTTTTGCACGTGCTTAAAAGACGAAATTCTTTCAATGCTTTTAATGGATGGTGGTAATTCGTTGAATAATTTGCTACCGACGTAATCAATTCGCTGCTTAGTTTTTACAAACCTGCACCTCGGTACGCATAGATCCGATTGATGTCTGGTATTGAAATTGTTTTGATTTTGCCTGAACTCTATAGAGTTGTGGCCAATATTATTAATTGATTTAAATACATATAGAAGAATTTGATACTCGTATATGTACTGGATTTGTTGTACATTTTTAACAACGTTAAGATACAAAATATTTGTAGGAAAAGAAATGGTAGATTGTGCACAAGTTTTAATGCTTTGTTCTGGAGTGTTTGAAGAGATTTAAAATTTGAATTGCTATTATTGAATCCATAAACATTTGTTAAATACTTTATATGAGAATATATTAAGGAATTGAAAATTATATATTTGTTTTCCACACTTTATTTCCTCTTTAATTTGTATAATACTACTATAGCAGGTACAATTTTCTTCTTTACTTCATCAATATGTAAATTCCACGACAAATTGCTTTGTAGGGTAATACCTAACTAAATACTTCACCGATTCGCTCTCAACAATTGGATTACCGTCAATAAATACATTAAATGTAGATGCTACCGGACGGCATCTGAATCTAACCAATTTTGTTTTTACTGGATTTTTAGTTATCCGGCAGTCGGAACACTACGATTTTTAGTGCTCCACAGCCGAACACTACGATTTTATTGATCCATTGTCCAAAAATCAAATGAGGCGTTTTTCACGTGTTCTATTACACTGTGCGACAACAAAAAAAAATGACGAGGAAAATCGAGTAGATTATGAAAGTAGAGCTAAAAATATGAGACACGTGTATCGGCGTTTTAAAAGTTTACGTCGGAAAGTAACCAAAATAGGCGGGGCAAGTTACGCCCATTTTTAATTTTTTCGAAATATTCGAGTTAAGATATCTTTGAATCCTTGCATTTCAGGTATATAGTGTCTTTGGCAACTATACGGAGGAGTATGTGGGAAATATTTTTGTTAAATTTTAACCCTCATGCGGTTCATCAAAGGGGTCTTTTTTGTCCTTTTTTCAAAAATCTTTCAAAAACTCCTTAAAAATGTGATTGCATCAAATCCAAATATTCTACATAATTGTTCGCCATAAAATTTTACTATAGGTCTCAGAATACACCTGTAACTCTTGTCTAATCGCCAGGAATCCCTAAAAATGAAAAACACGTTTTAGGGTTAAAGGCGGACTTCATCTGAGTTTATTCAAAATTGTCCCACAAAACATAACTTTAGAGAGATGATGTCAGAGACAAAAATATTCTTCGTCAAATTTCACTATGAGTAACCAAAGAAATGAAATGTCTATTTACATTTTATAGGATGAAAATATCAGTATCAATTTTGCTGAAAAAACATGAAAATATTTCCCAATTTTTTTGATGAAATTTTTTTCCTTCTTTTTTCTAGTTGATACATGGAAGTAATATAAAACTTGGTTATAGGTGAAAAGTGTCAAAGGATGAAAAATTCTACACAAAATTTCACTATGAATTTCAAAATAAACCATAAATCTATGTACACTATTTCCTCAAAAAAATTAGATTACAAATTTATATATATTAGGATGTAATCATACGTTTTAATTTTGGGCTGTTAATTTTACATAATTCCATACTGGATCAAAATCTAGCAAAATCCTTTACTTTTTGGGAATATTGTTAAAGAAAGAAATGTTCCAAATGAAATTTCATTATGAGTATCTGAATAAAAGAAATCTGTAACCATAACATATAACATTCTTAGCAGCACTTGTTTTTTATATATACGTTTTGAGGCCATATTTTCCAATTTTCATACAGATTGTCGTTGTGATTGAAAAATATAAATATCTTATTGATGGTTTTTCGTTAAAAATTCATACAGAAGATGTTGTGCGTTCAATTTAAACAGCTTTAAAAACATTTGTGGTAAATATAGTTTTGAAAAAAATAAAAAAACCCAGATCGGACCTGCCAAAATTGCGTATTAAATTCCGTAGTTAGGATAAGCCTACGATTTTTAGTGCTCCGACTGCGGAGCACTACGATTTTTAGTGCTCCGGCTGCAGTACCCAACATTTTTAGTGTACCAACATGTGGTACACTATGTTTATCGTTGTGCTCCGGAACAGTATCACTAAAATATTTTTTAGTGTTTGTGTTCCGGAACACTAACGCTAAAAATATTTTAGTGATACTGTACTCGGAGCGGTACACTATGTTAGTGTACTGTTTATTTTCGAACTCTGATCAAAATCGGACATATATAGCGTGTTTGGTGCAGCAAATACGTCGAATCGACCGAAAATATATATGCGAGCTATATCCAAATCTGAACTGATTTCGATGTAGTTTGGCAGATTTATTTTTAGACCGAATTCAGTCACATATTCCAAATTTCATTAAAATCGGACGTATGTATATAGCGTGTTTGGTGCAGAAAAAACGTCAAATCGGACGAAAATATATATGGGAGCTATATCCAAATCTGAACCCATTTCGATGTAATTTGGCACATTTATTTTTAGACCGAATTCAGTCACACATTCCACATTTCATCGAAATCAAACATATATAGCGTGTTTGGTGCAGCAAATACATCAAATCGACCGAAAATATATATGGGAGCTATATCAAATCTAAAACGATTTTCACCAAAAGCTATAGCGTTCTTCCTATGGCTAAAAAAAATTATATTACCAAATTTTCAGCTAAATCGGACAAAAATGCGACCTGTACGTATCTTGCTCGTTTTTCGAATTTCTCCGAAGACTTCAGGCAAACAAATTGTGGTGTACTACTAAGAATTGATCGTCCTACGTAGCTCAAGCGGAACAGTCGCCACATGACCAGTTTTGATTTTTTGAAGTCAATGTAAACAACGCAAATCATGGACTTACCTCAAACCATTTAGGCTAAAAACTGTCAAACTTTTCAAAGAAAATGTCAAATTGTGCCTGGAAACACGTAATATTGCCTAGGCCAGAAATTTTCCAAGTAGCCCTCGTATCATGTTCTATATCGTTATTAATGGCGCTAATTTATACCGGAAGGCGACTAAGGTGTATTGTTTTCGGTATGTGAGCTTCTCAATAGTACAATTGGAAAAGCTTATAACTAACACTATGCAACACGAAAATTATTAACCATATTTTGACACCGCAGTGTGATAGAACACGAATAATGAGAAGACACGTGTCTCGCCGTTTTTCCCTATCTCATCAACTTTCGCGGTTATAGGCCCCAAAGGTTTGAGGCTTTGATGTAGAAAGGGTCATTTAGTCAGGTCTATATCTTCCAAACCGTTATAAAATTTGAATTTATCTCGGAGGCAAAATTGTAGCTCTTGTCTTAAAGAACAAAAATTGTGAACACATATAATCCATCAGACTTCATCTGCAAGGTCAAAATCGCCATGGTCAAATTTCTTTCAAAATTTTGTCTCAAGTTTTGTTATACAGCTTTCAAACCGATCAAAATTGAAGCAAACAACCAACTACAAAAATGTACCTCAGATCTCAATAAACATCTTACTAGAATATACGAACTCTGTAGAAACGGATCTTAATGGTCAAAAAAGCCTCTGCTACACTATTGTGGTTGATTGTTTTCTTGAATTTTGAACGGTCAATATCTATGGAGCAGAAGCCGAGAAAAGAGGGTAAAAATTGCAATTGTTTTGCTATTTTGAGCATTAAGACCTGTTCCTTCAGGGTTCGTATATTCTAGAAAGATGTTTATTAAGATCTGAGGCACATTTTTGTACTTGGTTGTTTGCTTCAAATTTGATCGGTTCGATAGCTGTATAACAAAACTTGAGAAAATTTTTAAAAGAAATTTGACCATGACGTTTTTGACCTTACAGATAAAGTTTGATGGGTTATATGTGTTCACAATTTTTGTTCCTTATGACAAGAGCTACAACTTTGCCTCTCAGATAGATTCAAATTTCCTAACGGTTTGGAAGATATAGTCCTGACGAAATGACCCTTTCTACATCAAAGCCTCAAACCTTTGGAGGCCTATAACCGCGAATGTTGATGAGATAGGGAAAAACGGCGAGACACGTGTCTTCTCATTTGTGGTGTTATATCACAATGTGGAGTCAGAATATGGTTAATAAAACATGACTCGAAAAATTACACACAGTGTAATTTTCATTTCAATCCAACTTCACTCGTTATATCATTTTTCCTTCATTTCATAGAAAATTTAAATTTATCAACGACTTCTATCGAAATCAGGTAAGTATCATTAGATGAAGAACTATATCGTTTTTCATGCATTAATAATAGATGTTTAAACGTCTTTTCTGATTAAGGGGTACACGATTCTGGCGGCAAATCCTACTGGTACTTGTTATGTCATTTGTTGTAGTTTTATAAAATTGTGTTTAATCACAAAAAAAAAATTTCCAAGCACTTTCGAAATCGTGTGTGGTCATTTCCATATTGGTAAAATTTTTGGGAAATAGAACGCTTAATATCATTTGTTTTTCTAATTTTTTCCAATCAATGTCCTGGCAATCAAAAAATCTTCAATTTGTAATTTGAATGTAACTTACTTGGAAATTTGTCGAAGGATTTTTGATAAGATTTTTCCAATTTAGTATTGATTTGCTTAAACGTTTATAATTAATGATGATGAGGTGGAAAACAAGGTCGAGAAGTGATGACCATAGCACATAAATATTTACATGGATGGTCAGTCACATAACCATCAATTATTACAATTTACATGTCACATAATTGTACAAGAATTCAAATATACTCAACCTTTGTTATCAGTTATCGCAAAGAAAAAATAAAGAGAGGGGGACATTATGATCAACCCCTAGTTATTGTATTTTAATTTTGTTTTTCATTACAACTACTATTTGAAAAATGCCAGTAATTGGAAATTCATGATAATTTTATTTGGGGTTATTTGTTTTCTTTTTTTGTTTTGGTATTGTAGTTGTCAATTTTGTAATCACAAAATTATTCACGTGCGGCATTTGTACATCGCTGTCTTATTTGTATTCATCCAGGTGTCATCCATTTCACTTTCATTTGTCAACGTTTTTGACACCTTGTCCCGTGTTATGTTAATTGTTTTATGTTTATTTATTTACACCACTGCAATTGACGGATGGTCATTACATACTTACCTTTTTTGGGGTTGTCAATTGTGTGTTAAAAAGTACACAAGTAAATTCGAAAAACCTCAAAAAATGGGAGGAGGTTAATACATTAATACATTCAAAAGAAAAGTTTCAGAAACAAAATTAGAACCGATATCATGAGGTAGCTTTACTTCTATCCCTACCAAAGTGTGGACCTACATTATCTTTTTTTGCAAAGATGACGTATAAAAATAAGGCCCCATGAAATAACACCCCAAACGGAAATGAAAATGAACCCCAATTTTTGCGGTGTTTTTTTTTCAAAAAGACCCCAAACTAGGAAATTTGGCCACAAAAAATATTACATTTATGCCCCAAAATTTCATTGGGGCCAAAATACGTTCTTGAAATTGGGGTGCATTTGGCAAATGCAATATAACCCCAAACATCGAAAATAAAATTAGGCCCCAAACTATCCATTTACGCCTCAAAATATGTATTCTCTTAAATTTGGGGTGTAAATGAATCAATAAATTTGGGGTGCAAAAAGGATTTTTAAAGATAATTATACAATAGTTTGTAATAAGTAACTAATTGTTGGCTATACCTTTTTTTATAATTTTAACATATTGAAAACTCTCCTTTTTTACACCCTCCACCATAGGATGGGTGGTATATTAAGTTTGTCATTCCAATTGTAACTACTCGAAATAATCGCTGTAGACCCCATAAATTATATATATTTTTGATCAGCGTGCAATTCTACATCGTCTGTGGAAATCACTCTAGCGTCCGAACAGATTGAAGTAGGTGGATGGAATTTTGGTAAAATCTGTTATATGTATGTAGGACTTTTGGTTTTGAAACGGGCTATGTCGGTCCACGTTTTCGTATAGTCCCAATACAAAGTGACGCATGACCCGTCGTCGTTTAAGGAAATTTTAAGACATTTTTCCCATTTGACCACCGAATTGGTTGTAATTTGGTATTTTGTGTCTCCATAGGCTAGTAGTGGATTTCAGGAGGCTAAAAAACATATCTACGATAAAATGTTTACATAGGTCCACGTTTTCGTATAGCCCCCATAAAACGCCCCATATATAGTACGCGTCATTTTAAGTTATATTGAATGTATTAGTCCCATTTGAGCACCGAATTGGTTGTAATTTGGTATTTTGTGTCTCCAGAGGCTAAAAAACATTTCTACAAAGGTTTGTTTATATAGGCCCTCGTTTTGGTATAGTCCCCATATAACGTCCCATATATAGTACGCGTCACTTTAAGATATTTTGAATGTATTAGTCCCATTTGACCACAGAATCGGTTGTAAGTTTGTATTTTGTGTTCGCAGAGGCTAAGAAATATTTCTACCCTAAAATGTTTATATAACTCCAGGTTTTGATATAGACCCCATAGAACGATATCTCCCAAGTTTCGGTATTTTGAAGGTTTTAGTCACATTATGGCTGAAATTTGGTATTTAGTCTTCGTTGGGGGTATACAACTTTCCCTCGGAAATTTGTAGGTATAGGTCCACGCCTTCATATAGCCCCATAGTACGGTACCTCCCGATATTCGGTATTTTGAAGGTTGTGGCCTCAATATTCCACCGAAATGGCTGCAATTTGGTGGTTAGTCTTCATTTGGGGTATAAAATATTCCATATGCAACGCCCTCATATAGTCCCCACAGAACGATATCTCCCAATTTTCGGTATTTTTGAAGGTTTTAGCTATACTTTACTACCAAAATGCCTGAAATTTGATATTTCGTCCTTTTTTGGGATGCAGAAATTTATCTGTATCGGTCCACGCTTTATAGAACCGAAATGGCTAAAATTTGGTCATAGTCTTCGCTACAAAAATTTCTCTCAGAAATTTGCTGGTACAGGTCAACGTTTTGAAAGAACGGTACCCGCCGATTATCTATATTTTGAAATTTGTAGCCTCATTATTTCACCGAAGTAGCTGTAATTTGGTATTTAGTCTTTTTCTGGGCTACAAAAAATTCCCTCAGAAATTTTCGGTATACTTGCATGTTTGGGGGGTACCCCATAGAACGGTATATCCCAATTTTCGGTATATTGAAAGTTTTAGCCTCATTATAACATGGAAATGGCTGCAGGATGGTACTTAGTCTACGTTGAGGGTATACAACTTTCCACCTGAAATTTGTCGGTATAGGTCCATGTCTTCATATAGCCCCCATAGAACGGTACCTCCCGATTTTCTACATATAGCTCGTTCTTCACCAAAAAAGCTGATATTTGGTATTAAGAGTATTTGATAGAGGCATGAAACATTCCAGCCGAAATGTGCCGGTATAGGTCGACGTCCTCAAATAGCCCCCATAGGACCGTACCTTCCGATTTACGGTATTTTGAAAGTTGTGGCCTCAATATACTACCGATATGACTGGAATTTAGTGTTTAAATTGCCACGGGTGTATAAAATATTGCAGAAGAGAATTATCAGTATGAGCCTTTTTGTTTAAATAACCCCCATAGAAGCGTACTTCCCGATTTTCGGTATTTTAAGGTTGTGTCATCAATATCCCATCGAAACGGATGAAATTTGATATTTAATGTCCGTTGGTGGTATAAAACTTCCCACCTGAAAATTTCCAGTATTGTTCCATGTTTTTATATACCGCCCATAGAAAGATCCCTCCCAATTTTCGCTATTTTGAAAGTTTTAGCCACAATATTCAATGGGAATAACTGAAATTTGGTATTTAGTCTTTGCTGGAGTTACGAAACTTTCCTCCAGAAATTTATCGGTACAGGTCAACGTTTTATACAGCCTCCATAGAATGGCGCTCCCGATGTTGTTAACTATCCAAATCCAGAATATCTAGGTTTAGGTCTAGTCGGTTTTGCCCAATTTTATGCATTTCGTTCAATTCGGAAAATTGTAAATTAACTGTTTTGAAGGGAGTATTATCAGTTGAGATATATGTACTACTCTTACAATAAAAGAAAGAGTTTAGTACTTTCATAAACGAAATAAAACTAATTGTTACTATTCGTGGTGGAGGGTATAAAAAGTTCGGCTAGGCCGAACTTAACTCTTTTTTTACTTGTTTCTAATTCAGTTTGAATAGATTTGAAGAGTAGCAGAGAAAAAACATATATTAAACAATTAAGAAAAGTCTATAGTCGGACGGAGCCGACCATGGGATACCCTATACCACTATCCCTGGACAATCTCTCTCCACGGAACTTCTTTTCAATGATTGTGAAAATTTAATTATTAAATATCAGAGATGTAATGTATAATACTTATGACCAAAACCAAAAAGTTATCTAGCATGACAAAGACATTTTTGTAGCAGGAAAGGAAAATTTAGTTCACACAAACTAAAATATAATGAAACCCACTTATGAAGTACTACTACTTCCGTTGTTTAACCGCTACGTTATTGAAATTTGTACCAATTTCACACAAAAGTTTCAGTCCATTTAACACGCTAAGTATTATCTGATCTTCGCGTTGGTTTGTACGCTTCTTCTTCATCATAAACTCAAACTTTGTTTAAAATTTTGCGGGTTATTATTTTGACCTACAGAGCCGCTACAAAATAGCCCCCATAGGACCGTACCTTCCGATTTACGGTATTTTGAAAGTTGTGGCCTCAATATACTACCGATATGACTGGAATTTAGTATTTAAATTGCCACGGGTGTATAAAATAGTGCAGAAGAGAATTATCAGTATGAGCCCATTTCTTCAAATAACCCCCATAGAAGCGTACTTCCCGATTTTCGGTATTTTAAGGTTATGTCATCAATATCCCATCGAAACGGATGAAATTTGATATTTAATCTCCGTTGGTGGTATAAAACTTCCCACCTGAAAATTTCCGGTATTGTTCCATGTTTTTATATACCCCCCATAGAAAGATCCCTCCCAATTTTCGCTATTTTGAAAGTTTTAGTCCCAATATTATATGGGAATAACTGAAATTTGGTATTTAGCTTCGCTAGAGTTACGAAACTTTCCCTCCAGAAATTTATCGGTACAGGTTAACGTTTTATAAAACCTCCATAGAATGACGCTCCCGATGTTGTTAACTATCCAAATTCGGAATATCCAGGTTTAGGTCTGGTCGATTTTGCCCAATTTTATGTATTTCGCTCAATTCGGAAAATTGGAAATTAACTGTTTTGAAGGGAGTGTTATCAGTTGAGATATATGTACTACTCCTGCAATAAAAGAAAGAGTTTAGTATTTTCATAAACGAAATAAAACTAATTGTTACTATTCGTGGTGGAGGGTATAAAAAGTTCGGCCCGGCCGAACTTAACTCTTTTTTTACTTGTTTCTAATTCAGTTTGAATAGATTTGAAGAGTAGCAGAGAAAAAACATATATTAAACAATTAAGAAAAGTCTATAGTCGGACGGAGCCGACCATGGGATACCCTATACCACTGTCCCTGGACAATCGCTCTCCACAGAACTTCTTTTCAATGATTGTGAAAATTTAATTATCAAATATCAGAGATGAATTGTATAATACTTATGACCAAAACCAAAAAGTTATCTAGCATGACAAAGACATTTTTGTAGCAGGAAAAGAAAATTTAGTTCACACAAACTAAAATGTAATGAAACCCACTTAATTAGTACTACTACTTCCGTTGTTTAACCGCTACGTTATTGAAGTTTTTACCAATTTCACAAAAAAGTTTCAGTCCGTTTAACCCGCTAAGTATTATCTGATCTTCACGTTGGTTTGTACGCTTCTTCTTCATCATAAACTCAAACTTTGTTTAAAATTTTGCGGGTTATTATTTTGACCTATAGAGCCGCTACAAAATTGGTTAAAATTTTGTTTTTGGTCCATTTCATTCCCTGAACATTTCACGATCATCAGCAAAACTAATCATTTCTATTCTGGCCCGAACCCAACCTCCTTAAAAAATTCGTTACAATCGGTCCATAATTGCGGCCTTAAGCTTGTTTACAATTTTTAATGGACTGACACACATCGCTAAATCGCTTTATCTCGTCGAGATATGAATTTTGGCATTCCAAATAATAGGTCTAGGACAAATATTTCGTGGTGTTACACAAACTTTTGGAGAAACAATATGTAGCATGGGATAAAAATGTGGTTCTCTACACGGAACCCATTATATATTAGGCAGTAGACCCGTTATCTAGCAAACACTTTATTGCAATTTACATCAGAGGAAAGGTCAGTAGTTTTTCCCATATGTAGGCTACTTTGCGAAATATATATGTCCTCAAGGAATTAAAATATCGACCATAAATAAAATTTTATATTTTTCATACAAAAGTAATGGTCCATTTCACCCGCTAAAGAATATCAGATCATCATTCAAAATTGTAGGCATCTTTTTCGACCTATACTCTTACCCGGTGCAAAATTTCGTGACTATTGATGTATAATTGCGACTTCTAGCGAGTTTATTATTACACTACAAACAAATAACGGAATACATTAGGCTGTAACTCTGTTATCTGATCATGCACACCAACATAATTGGCATCAATTGAAAGGTCAATCGTTCCACTTTCAAGTATATCTCACTTGTCCGGAATGTCACTTCCAGGAATTAAGATATAAGCTGTATATTAAAAATTTTCACAATTTTCACACAAAAGTTTTGGTCCATTTAACCCTCTAAATATTATCCGATCGCCATCTCACATTGCAAGCTTCTCCTTTGTGATATACTCTTACCTTATTTAAAATTACGCGTTGATCGGACTATTATTGAGACCTACAGAGCCGCTAGAAAATTGGATAAATATTATGTTTTTGGTCCATTTCACCCGCTAAATATTTCGCGATCATCACCAATAAGAATAGGGATCTATTCTGATCTGAACCCGACCTCCATACAAAATTTCGTGACGATCGGTCCATAATTGCGTCCTGGAGCGTGTTTACAATTTATAATGGACAGACGGACGGACGGACGGACTGACGGACCGACACACATCTCAAAATCGCTTTATCTCGTCGAGATATGAAGATTGGTATATTTCGCGGTGTTACATGAATTTTTACCAAAACAAACTTATAATACCCTTTTCCACATTGTGGTATAGGGTATAAAAATTGCAAATACTTTTATAAAATCAACAAGAAAGAGCCGCAAGCGAAAATATTTTTGACAAAATCGCTCTATTTTCACAATTTTAGAAAATGCAAAATATTTTCGTAAAAAAGTCGCTCGATTTTTTACAAAAATATTTGCACAGTTTTACAAAATACAAAGCTTTACTAAAAATTTCCAAATACTTTTATAAAACCAAAGAGATCCGCATGCGAAAATATGTTTGACAAAATCGCGCTATTTTTTAATATAAAATATTTTCACAATTTTAGAAAATACAAATTTTTTCTAAACAATTGCAAATAATTTTATAAAACCGAAAAACGCCGCAGGCCAAAATATTTTTGTAAAAAATAGAACGAATTTTTTCAAAAATATTTTCACAGTTTTGCTAAATACAAAGTTTTTCTAAAAATTGCAAATACTTTTATAAAATCAAAACAAGTAAGAAAAGTCTATAGTCGGACGGAGCCGACCATGGGATACCCTATACCACTATCCCTGGACAATCGCTCTCCACGGAACTTCTTTTCAATGATTGTGAAAATTTAATGATCAAATATCAGAGATGTAATGTATATTACTTAATACTTAATAATACAGACATTGTTGTAGCAGGAAAGGAAAATTTAATTCACACAAACTAAAATGTAATGAAACCCACTTACGTAGTACTACTACTTCCGTTGTTTAACCGCTACGTTATTGAAATTTTTACCAATTTCACACAAAAGTTTCAGTCCATTTAACCCGCTAAGTATGTATTATCTGATCTTCACGTTGGTTTGTACGCTTCTTCTTCATAATAATTTTTATTTATTTATATTATTATTTTGACCTACAGAGCCGCTACAAAATTGGTTAAAATTTTGTTTTTGGTCCATTTCATCCCCTGAACATTTCACGATCATCACCAAAAACTAATCATTTCTATTCTGGCCCGAAACCAACCTCCTTAAAAAATTCGATACAATCGGTCCATAATTGCGGCTTTAAGCTTGTTTACAATTTTTAATGGACGGACACACATCGCTAAATCGCTTTATCTCGTCGAGATATGAATTTTGGCATACCAAATAAGGGGTCTAGGACGAAAATTTCGTGGTGTTACATAAACTTTTGGAGAGACAATATGTAGCATGGGATAAAAATGTGGTTCTCTACACAGAACCCATTATATATTAGGCAGTAGGCCCGTTATCTAGCAAACACTTTATTGCTATTTACATCAGAGGAAAGGTCAGTAGTTTTTTTCCATATGTAGGCTACTTTGCGAAATATATATGTCCTAAAGGAATTAAAATATCGACTAAAAATAAAATTTTTATATTTTTTATACAAAAGTAATGGTCCATTTCACCCGCTAAAGAATATCAGATCATCATTCAAAATTGTAGGCGCCTTTTTCGACCTATTCTCTTACCCGGTGCTAAATTTCGTGACTATTGATGTATAATTGCGACTTCTAGCGAGTTTATTATTACACTACAAACAAAAAACGGAATATATTAGGCTGTAACTCTGTTATCTGATCATGCACACCAACATAATTGGAATCAATTGAAAGGTCAAGCGTTCCACTTTCAAGTATATCTCACTTGTCCGGAATGTCACTTCCAGGAATTAAGATCTAAGCTCTATATTAAAAATTTTCACAATTTTCACACAAAAGTTTTGGTCCATTTAATCCTCTAAATATTATCCGATCGCCATCTCAAATTGCAAGCTTCTCCTTTGTGATATACTCTTACCTTATTTAAAATTACGCGTTGATCGCACTATTATTGAGACCTACAGAGCCGCTAGAAAATTGGATAAATATTATGTTTTTGGTCCATTTCACCCGCTAAATATTTCACGATCATCACTAATAAGAATAGGGATCTATTCTGATCTGAACCCGACCTCCATACAAAATTTCGTGACGATCGGTCCATAATTGCGGCCTGGAGCGTGTTTACAATTTATAATGGACAGACGGACGGACGGACGGACGGACTGACGGACGGACGGACACACATCTCAAATTCGCTTTATCTCGTCGAGATATGAAGATTGGTATACCACATTGGGGGTCTCCGACGAATATTTCGCGGTGTTACATGAATTTTTACCAAAACAAACTTATAATACCCTTTTCCACATTGTGGTATAGGGTATAAAGAGCCGCAGGCGAAAATATTTTTGACAAAATCGCGCGTTTTTTAAAAAAATATTTTTTACAGTTTTACTAAATACAAAGTTTTTCTAAACAATTGCAAATAATTTTATAAAACCGAAAAAAGCCGCAGGCGAAAATATTTTTGACAAAATCGCGCGATTTTTTAAAATAAATATTTTCACAATTTTAGAAAATACAAAGATTATCTAAAACCGCGCGATTTTTTTTTCAAAAATATTTTCACATGCACCGTTTTTTACAAAAATATTTTTATTATTTAAGAAACTTCAGAGTTTTTGTAAAAACTGCAAAATACATAAAAAATTTCCCCGCTTTCGTATAGCCCCCATACAAAATGACGCGTGACGCGTCGTCGTTTTAAGGAATTTTTAAGATATTTGGCCCATTTTACCACCGAATTGGTTGTAATTTGGTACTTTGTGTCTCCAGAGGCCAAAAAATATTCCTACCAAAGTTGGGTTATATAGGTCCACGATTTGGTATAGGCCCCATATATGGCCCCATATAAAGTACGCGTCATTTTATTATATTTTGAATGTATTAGACCCATTTGACCACAGAATTGGTTGTAATTTGGCATTTTGTGTCTTCAGATGCCAGAAAACATTCCTACCAAAGTTGGGTTATATAGGCCCCTTATAAAGTACGCGTCATTTTAATATATTTTGAATGTATTAGACCCATTTGTCCAAAGAATCGGTTGTAACTTTGTATTTTGTGTTTCCAGAGGCTAAGAAACATTTCTACCATAAAATGTTTATATAGGTCCACGTGTTGATATAGCCCCCATATATCTCCCGATTTTCGATATTTTGAACGTTTTAGCCTCATTATCACACCGAGATGGCTGAAATTTGGTATTTAGTCTTCTTTAGGCGTATAAAACTTTCCCCCCGAAATTTGTAGGTATAGGTCCACGCCATCATATAGCCCCCATAGAACGGTACCTTCCGAATTTCGGTATTTTGAAGGTTGTGGCCACATTAATAAAATTTATGAAATTACACCCTAAATTTTTTCGTTTTCTTCATAATAACTTTTGAATCTTCACCCCAATTTGTTTTTTCTGTTAAACAATGGATTGCATTTGGGCTCTAAAAATGTGCAAAAAGGCCTCAATGACAAATGCAATATTTTTTCAGACCACAATTTTATTTTCAAATTTTCGATTTACTTGTTGTGAAGAGAAATCGGCCCCAACAGCTAAATGAAAAATGGTCCCGATAGGCCGAAAATAGACCCCATAAGTTTTGTTGTTGTTTTCATTTTCAATTTGGGGTGTTATTTCATGGGGCCTTATTTTTGTAAATATTAATCCACTGGAATATAAATCATTAGCAATCTAGAATCTCATTTTTGGAACAATTTGCGACTCAAGTTTCTTAAATACCACTAAGTGGCCTTTATGTATAGTAACAAGAAAAAGTTCACATTATTAGTTGACATTTAATAAGATATGAACAAAAGAGGACCTATTGCGGAGTAAATTCTCAATGGGTTGTCCACTTAGTTGCCCAAACTATGTGAATTTACGCCACGGTATGAACAAACGTACATATGTGCATTTTTAGCGCACTTCGCAAGACCCGAGTTGAATTGTGGTGCATACTGGTAAGAATTGTTTCTTAATTGTTTTCTTTTTGTTTTGAGTTGAAATACTTTACAACTGTTCTATTATATATTATAAGTGAAATGGAGTAAAAGGTATGTGACTGGCTGGTTATGCGAAAATTCGCAATTAATCTCTTTTTTCTTTTGACAAATTTATAGCAAAGTTCTGCAATGCAAAAAGACCAATTTCTTCGAAATGAACAATCTGCCCCCTTGGCAAATTTCTAAGACTTTTGTGCATTACAAAGAAACACCATGATACGCTGGTTTAATTTCGCCAACTGTTATAATGATCTAACCCACTGAGCCATGAAGTGAAGTAACCGGTAACACCAAGGTGGTCCGTGATTCGTGAAATCAAATATTAATTTACATTGTATGCTTTCATTCTCCAGCGAGACGATTTTAAGGGGAACAATTTTTTTCTGGGGTAGCATATGCAATCACCATACAGGCACAGTTCTTTATCAAAAATCATCGAGGTATGGGAATTTTGTGATAACAAGGAATCACGAAATCCTTCTTTCTTCTTCGTGGAAACTAAAGCAATTTAAAAAGAAAGATGAATACAATTTTCATTGTTATTCAATGAGTTTCCTTATAATTGAGATGATATTAGCACATAATTAATCGCCCAGGGGCCTGCAGCATACCTTATCGCTACTTTAGCTCAACAATTAATGTAACGAATTCATTAAAATCTAATCTCATTGAACTAAGAGCTGTGATCATGGGAAAATGTCATGACCAAAGTTGACGACCATTTGATTGATATATTTTTAACTTAGGAAAAATTAATGAGCTCCTTATTCGATGGAATTCGAAACGATCCTGCCTCACTCACACTCAGTTGATAATCGCTGTGACATAATGTACCCACATTAACACATTCAATCTTGTGATGCTGTTTTTTTTCGGTGAAGTAATTTGTAAAACAAATTAATTAGACAAAAATGCTAAACGAAATCAAAAAAGAAAACAATTAGTCAAGAATAAAACGGATGGTTCCACACTGAGTATAGTTTTTTTTATGATTTTAATTGGAAATTCATGGAGGAAAAGGGATAGCAAATAACTATATTCAAATGTTTCCTTTTCTCAAATACTCTGAACTATTGTCCAACCTTATTTTGATCTACAGTATGAAATTTCATTTCAATTGATATTAATTACATATTTTACCCATAAAATTCGAACATACGTATATTGGATTGAGAATGTTTAAGAAAATTTGCAACAAAGAAATTTTAACTTATTTCTTTGTAATCAGTGGCACCAATAAGCACTCTTACTAGAGGACAAATAATTGAAATCATTCAAATAAGCCTTTATTGGAGCGAAACCATGGACCGAAGGAGAAAATTATCGCAGTTAATATACATAGTGGCATAGCTCAGGAACTTTCGACTTTTCAGAACAAGGTCTCTGGAATAAACCATATTAACTAACAAGAGAGGAACTGTGCTATGGAGCAGGGAAATGGCAACATATACCTCTCGTCACAATATATACCGTTCGACTCACCGACACTACCACCTATACAAGGTGGTTCAGAATTCGATTTTCCTTGTCTAAACCCCAGTTTTTTGTTATCACCGATCTCTAATGAATATGTATATGGAATCCAATAGTGAGGAAACCGAAAAATTAGGTCAAAATATTTGAAGGTTTATGCGTGCCCATAAAGACGATTATTTTTCCTATTTGGATAATACTATACATATTCTTTAAAATTTCTGTAGAAAGAAATAGCTTATTCTTAAAAACTATAATCGAGTTTTGTTAGGTAGGTGGTCTGTTGTAATCACTCTAGCGTCCGCAATAATTGAGGTACAGCGCTAAAATTTTGCACCCGAGTGTCTTTTTTGAATAGGCAGGTCAAATTCGAAGATAGGCTATATCAGTCCACGTTTTGGTATAGCCCCCATGTAATGGTTCGACTCTATTTCAAGCACCTTGAAGTTTTTTTGTACTTTTTCTTATTATTTATACCCTACACCACTATGTGGAAAGGGTATTATAAGTTCGTTTTGGTAAAAATTCATGTAACACCGCGAAACATTCGTTGGAAACACGGACGGACACACATCTCAAAATCGCTTTATCTCTCCGAGATATGAAGATTGGTATACAACATTGGGGGTGGTATACCAATCTTCATATCTCGGCGAGATAAAGCGATTTTGAGATGTGTGTCCGTCCGTCTGTCCATTATAAGTTGTAATCAAACTCCAGGCCGCAATTATGGACCGATCGTCACGAAATTTGGTATGGAGGTCGGTTTCACATCAGAATAGATCACTATTTTAATTGGTGATGATCGTGAAATATTTAGCGGGTAAAATGGACCAAAAACAAAATTTTTATCCGATTTTGTAGCTGCTGTAGGTCGCAATAATAGTCCGATCGCCTCGAAATTTTAAATAAGGTAAGAGTATATGAGAAAGAAGAAGCTTGCAATTTGAGATGGCGATCAGATAGATTTAGAGGGTTAAATGGATCACAACTTTTGTGTGAACATTTTTAATATACAGCTTATATCTCTTTTCCTGGAAGAGACATTCCGAGCAAGTAAGCTATACTTGGAAGAGGAACGCCTGACCTTCCTATTGATTTCAATTGTGTTGGTGTACATGATAAGATAACATGATAAGATAACATGATACGATAACCGAGTTATTTGTTTGTAGTGTTATCATAAACACGCTAGAGGTCGCAATTATAGCTCAATAAACACGAAATTTTGCGCGAGGTAAGATTTTAGGTAGAAGAATATGCCTCCAAATTTGGATGTTGATCTGATATTATTTAGCAGTTTTTGGTCTATATTTTATTTCCTGGAGGGCATATACCGGCAAAGTAGCCTACATATAGAAAAAGAACTACTAATCTTCCCCCTGATGCAAATTGCAGTCACGTGTCTGCTAGATAACGGGCCTACTTCTTAATATATAATGTGTTTTGTGTAAAAAACCACATTTTCCTATTCCCAGTTTTTGCATTATTGCAAATTACATGGTGCCCTAAGGTTTTAATTGTCCAATTGGATTTTTATACATACATTGCAGCATGGGTCGTTTTGCCACCTTTTTGCAAAATGATTCTCCAGCCAGACAAAATCAAATCTTCAACGGTGGCAAAATATCCTTCAGTAAGGTTTGCGACATTTTCTGAGTATTTCAGTCATATAAAATTTCTATACAAGTGGTGTCTTAGGGCACGCCATTCGGACTCGGAGATAAGCTGTGGGTCCCATATAATTGAGCGAATATGAATCGTGGTACACTCACTCATTGATATGAGAGAAGTCTCCCTTGTCCCGTCTGAGATGTTTGTGAAAAAATTATTATATTATTATTTAAGCTTGGTGTCATGCGGTACCAGAATCCACAAAGTTATTTCTTACAATAAGTTTATTTGTTCCATAAAGAAATTTTGATTTGTGGTAAAGGTGTAGGGTATCACATGGTCGGCCCCGTCCGGCTATAGCTTTGGCTTACCTGTTTTTCTTTATTTTTTATTTGAAATTGTTGAAAAAACGCATAAAGGTATACAATTATATATTGTAACATATAAAAGCGAACAAATTAGGAATTGTATGATATAAATTTTAAGTTTAGCGTTCGAACCGTTTTACATAGTGGGTATATATCCTGTACGACTTTTATCGCTCGCTCGGCACATATGTTACTGCGCTGTATGTCTTTAATTTGGGATGGTTCTTGTACCCAATGTCTTCGAAAACATGCATAAGCTTTAGTGAAGTTGATTAAAGATTTACTCAATGCATCAAAATTATTTTCAATGAAACAATGGTCAACAAGCCAAATTTTATACCAGGGACCACAAATAAAATCACAAATGGGTTTCAACTCTTCTCGATAGTTTGGAAGCGAGATGAAAGTCAAAATTGCAAATATAGCTCTGGAATTCCATCTGGTATTGCTAATTGAAGGCAGAGATTTAAAATTTATATACGGAAATATTGCTTTCTCTTAAATTTTTTTATAAGATTGGCTAAGGGAGTATAAGAATTCCATATCATCCCTCCATTTTATTTTTGAAAATTGGATAATTTCTTCACCTTGTTTATAGTTAGATTTAAGATATCCATAATATTCTAGTATATTTGTAACAAAATGGTATGCAATATTGGGATTGATGTTTGTTTCAATATCAAATCGAGAACATGGTGATGGCAGCCAATATATTGTGGGGGAGGCAATGACATACTTTGGAAATGTTGTTTTAGTAAAGTCACAATACCATTTTTGTTACCGGTATTGACACTTGTTGTATTATAAATTACCATTTTGATAGACGGCCATAAGTTGAATTTTGTTAATGTGTCCTTTATTCCATTAAATATTGTGGTGGAGCTCCCATTCTCAAGTACTAACACTGCTTATTTTTTCTCAACAAGCTCATTTTTAATCACTATCACTTGAATTTCCTTTTTACACATTTTTTTCCATCGAAATGTAAGCACCAGTCTTGATATTTCAAAGTATTTCTGTATAGTTCTTCTCGTTGTTCTTTAGAAATTGCAGCTTGTGATGGAATGTAAATGTCTTTGTTATTTTTCACTTAAAATTTCGCGATTTTGCGAAAGTCATGTACGAGACTTATTTAAACTTGACAGATGTTGAAAATTATTTTCAATTTCACCAAAAAATGGCCGAATTAATAACGATTTTCTGTAAAAAATTACAATTTAAAGAAATAATTGCAAGGGAAAACTTGCATGCACTCGGTGCGGAAACTTTTTTAACCGTAGTGAAAAATTGATAACGCATTTCTTAATATTTTTCCATGCTCTACACGGCTATGTGGTGGTATTTTTGATATTTGCAAAAAAGTGAAAAAGTTATAACCCTGATGTATATACCTTATATGGTCGCAAGTGATTAGTTCGATGTGTTATAAAGAGAAAAACAAGCTTAATACCCTACACACTATGGATGGTATAAAAACCAGACATAACAGAAATATTTAGGAGGTGAAATAGGCTAAAAACAAAATTTTTAACCGATGTTGTGCGGTCACAATGATGGTTTGGTAAGGTGTGAGTTTATGACAAGAAGCTTGCAATTTAACATGATGATCAGATAATATTTAGCTTGTTTAATGTACCAAAATGAAAATTGTAAAAATTTTTAGTATGATGACTATATCCTGTATATCTATATCCTATATTCCTGAAAGATATATTCCAACCCCGTAAGTTATATTTAGAAGATATATATATATATATATATATATATATATATATATATATATATATATATTGGGGTTATGAATTTTTGACATTTTTTCTCAAAATGAATAAATAACATTCATTCCATGTTATTATAAAAAAGGTTCCGCACAAATCACTTTGAACTTTTTTTTTTGTTGAAAAAATTCTATGAAGTGAAAACAATTTTTTCGCAAAAAACTATTTCCTGTTGCACGAATGAATGTCCTTTTGCCTATTAATGACTAAAATAACTTTTATTTCATTTCAATTTTAAAAAAAGTTCCCGCACAAACCACTTTTATTATTTATGATATGTGAAATAAAGCTATATATATAATATTAAATGATATATATGTTATAAAACGATGATAAAATTAGTGAGAAACAAACGTTTATGTCATTTTGGTTATGTCGTGTGCCCAATACATTGTTTTCAGTGAAATATCTGCTTATAGTAACTTCAAAAGATTGTCAAAAGTTCTGAAAAATAAAAACTTTAAAAGCTTGTTTTGGGGAAGCTTTTTATCGAATAACTTTATAATTAAGGTTTTATGCAATCTTAGGTAAAAACTCATCAAAATATCATATAGAGATACGAGGTTGTAAAAAAGTCATAACCCTAATATATATTGACATTCTCAGTTACAGCCTAGTAAATAGTTTTAATTGTGTAACCATAATCACGCTAGGGGTCTCAGTTATATTTTAATACTGACAAATTTTTGCACGAAGTAAGAGTTTTGGGCAAGGAAAATGCCAATAATTCTGAAAATTGATCGGATAGTAATTAGCGGGTGAAATTTAATTTAAATTTAATTTTTGGTCCAAACCATAAATTCTGGGGGCATAGTCCGACATATTACGATCACGAAACTTGAAAACCAACTCTTGTCCACCTCTTTGATGCAAACTATATCAATAACTAGCAGACCCCGGTCCGCGTTGCTGGCCCGTCGTTATGAGTTTTAATGACAACTTTTTATCGACTTTATGCTTGAAAATTCAAAAATAGGTATTTTCTACCTCACTTCTTCGGTTTATTGTCAAACCGAAAAGGATTTTTTTGTCTGTAACCTTTCTTTTTTCGCCAATTTATGCTTTTTAGGATTTATTATCGTCCATGTCCCTGTCTTTATCCTAAAGCGATCTAATTTTAAAGGTTAAAAAGTGGTTAAATCGAATTCTTCCGCTTATTGAGACTTTTCATGATTGATGGACCGTTGAACCTCACCATTCAAGTAAATTTGTAAATATATAGTTTTTCTTGATCAGTTTTCAAGATATAACATATTAAAAAAAGTAGGCCTGGTCCGGTATTTTGGCTCCAAATATGTACCTAGGGTGCACACAACTTCATTGCCTACCAAAATGTATGCTGAAACCGATATAATCATACATTTATTTGGCTTATATATAGCGTTTAACAGAAAGGCATGGGGAAGGTACCCCACCTCTTCCGAAATTCATAATATATATGTACATAACAATGGCAAACATTGAGCTTTTGTCGCAAATTTTATGGAAATCCCTTCAGTAGTATTGGAGTTATGACATATTAATAAAAACAGGCGTGGTCGGGCCTATAGGCCCTAAAGAAGTACCTAGATTGTAGATTAATCCGTAAATTTTTAATCCGATACATGCATAATTTTTGCAAATATAACGTTTTTTAAAAATATCACATAGGGAGGTACCCCGCTCCCTCTGGAATTCAATAAAATATGTAACCTGTTTTTGGAGGGCATGGTAAACTTTTCTTTCCAAAAAACCTAAGTTGGGTTATGACAGCAATTGATTTTTATTCATAAAGGTAAGGCGTCTTTTTTCAAATATGCCCCTTCAAAATTCAAGAAAATATGCCCGTACATTCCCTGACATTTTCAGGAAAATCGGTTCAGTAGTTTTGTAGATGTAACATATTTTAAAAAGTGGGTATGGTCAAGTCATTGGATCCTAAAAAAGTGGGTAAGGTCTTCCGAAATAGATACATTCGTAATTATTGTAAATATAACATTTTTAAAAAAGTAGGGTATAGGGGAAGTACCCCGCCCCTTCCGTAATTCAACTGAATTTGTAACCTATTTTAAGCGGGGGCCATCCTTGTACATTCCCTGGCAATTTCAGGAAAATCGGTTCAATAGTTTTTGTAGAAATGACAAAAATTGAAAATTGAAAAAAGTGGGCGTACATTTTCTTTGCATAAAAAAATATCGAAATCGGTCCAGCCGTTCTTAACTGATGCCATAACCAACGAACGACATTTGATGTTTATTTTTAAAGATTTAAAAGTTTAGAAAAATCGCGATTTCCTTGAAAATCCCTTCAGTAGTTTTGTAGATATAACCTAATTAGAAAGTGAGCGTGGTCGGATCTTAAGTCCCCAAATAAGTACGTAAGGTTGGAGACACAATCGCCATTGACTCGCAAATAAATTCCGAAACCGATACATTCGTATTTGTTGCAAATATTGCATTTTTACAAAAATAGGGCATAGGGGAAGTACCCGCCCGATCCGAAAGTCAAAAAATGTGTAGCCTATTTTTATCGGGGACCAACCCTGTACATTCGCTGAAAGTTTCAGGAAAATCGATCCAGTAGTTTCGTAGATATAACATATTTAAAAAAGTGGGCGTTGTCCAGTCTTAATGCCCCAAATAAGCACGTAAGGTCGGAGACACAATCGCCATTGACTGGGAAATTAATTTTCAAAGCGATACATTTGTAATTGTTGCAAATATTGAATTTTTACAAAAATAGGGCATAGGGGAGGTACCCCGCCCGATCCGAAATTCAACCAAATGTGTAGCCTATTTCAAAAGGGGCCATCACTCTACGTTCCCTGAAAATTTCAGGAAAATTTGTTGAGTAGTTTCGTAGATATAACATATTTATAAAAGTGGGCGGAAAAGTGGGCGTGGCCAATTTTTTTTGCATAAAAACCTAAACTGGACTATGACTAACATTTCCACAAAAAATTATCCAAATCGCTCCAGCCGTTTTCAACTGATTCAATTACCAACAAACGACAATTGAGTTTTATATATAAAGATAAATGATGAAAAATTATCACTTGATTATATCAATAACATAAAATTTCGCAATAATATAAAATAAATTCCGTGGAAAACAGTGCCCACAGGAAGTGGTGTAGGGTATCATATGGACGGCCCCGTTGGACTATAGCCCTCTCTTAGTTTTTTTTTTTAATTTTACGTGTTAGGCATATTGTGCTAGAAATAACATAATGTTTTTTATTTCGATGGTTATAGTTCAGAGTTGGTCGAAATAAAAACTAGTTACTGACTTACATCATGTGCCGGGAATACCATCAGCTGTTGCACACAAAAAAATCTACTACCTTTCCGCCACCCTGAATAGAAACGAATTGAAAAGTTGCACATGCCAAATAACTTTTAATTTCCCTGAAATCTTAAAGAAAAGACAAGAGCAACAACTATAATACAACAATTGCGGTTACGTTGCCCAAAAAAAAAAGAAGAATGAAATCATCTTTCCACATTACGATAGAATCAAAAGATCGACCTTTCATCCACCATCACCGGCATCGCCAGCAGCAGCAGATCATTTCCTTTATATATCAAACCAGGTACAACTAAAATAACAACAACTAATATTATTCCATAAATAGCGAGTAATGTTTGCAACGGTTTTGTATTGCTATGACTGTCAGCCAATGTTGTTGTTTCTTGAATTATTTTTATTATTTTCTTCCTGCGGCACCGGGCCACCATTGAGCTCATGTCATCATTGTACCGTATTGTTTCAATAAGCGCAGATGTACCAGTCAATGTCCGAGGAGTACGTATCTCAAAATCACTGCTCATGTGCAAAGACACGCATACATACAGGCGCATTGGGTTTATTTTTTCAGACACTTGGAATTCTCTTCCCTCTTTCTGTCTGGCAATCGTTTGTGAAGTGAATCCTTAAGAAGCTCATAAAGAAGAAGAAGATGAAGAAGGGATGCTGGTGAAATAGTGGAAAAAATTGTCGTCGATTTTTTTTTTTTGATTGAAAGAACAAGAAAATTGTTACATTCCTTCCAAGGGTGTTTGTGGTGTATTTCCGATGACGTAGTTCAACAAGGTCTTTGGCACCTCTTGTGTGCCCAAAATAAAATACAACAAATAAATAAGCGTGTGCTCGCAAGCACTGATTTTAAGGGATGATGCCACCAGGACAGCTGTCAACTGAGTATTCCATACAATACCAGCAGACAAATACACACACGCATGAGTATTTGTATACCTTGCAGGAATAAGCAAATTACGACCACTATATCAGAAATCCAAAACAATTGAACTGGGTAACCCAAAACACCAGACACCCCAATAGAAGAAATGAAATAAGAAAAGAAAATTAAGGAACCGGTGTTTCGGGCACCACTGCCAACACAACTTGCTGCTACATCCTTACAATTTCAACACCCGTTTAGGTGGCGGTTTTGCGCTGTGTGCTGGTATTTGTCAAAAATAAATGCTAGAGTAATTGTAGTTTTGTATCTTAAAAGCAATTGCGAAGTGGCTGGTAATTTGAAAGGGGGTCGTATGTCAAGGAAGAGAAATAATAAATATTTGAAAAAATACTCTTTAAAAATCCACGTTCATAGGGCAGATTGTCCTTAGAAAAATATTCTTTAAAAGTCCACGCTCATAGGTCAGATTGTCTTTAGGAAGATATTCTTTTAACATCCACTCTCATAGGTCAGATTGTCCTTAAAAAAATATTCTTTAAAAATCCACGCTCATAGGTCAGATTGTCCTTAAAAAAATATTCTTTAAAAATCCACGCTCATAGGTCAGATTGTCCTTAAAAAAATATTCTTTAAAAATCCACGCTCATAGGTCAGATTGCCTTTAGGAAAATATTCTTTAAAAATCCACGCTCATAGGTCAGATTGCCTTTAGGAAAATATTCTTTAAACATCCACGCTCATAGGTCAGATTGTCCTTAGAAAAATATTCTTTAAAAAACTACGCTCAGAGGTCAGACTGTCCTTAGAAAAATATTCTTTACAAAACCACGCTCAAAGGTCAGATTGTCCTTAGAAATATATTCTTTAACAAGTAAAAAAGTATCAGTCGGCTTTGCCGACAGAGATATACCCTCAGCCTATGTGAATTTGAACTTTCATCTACGGACAGATCGAATGTATTTAGGGTCTTTTCAGAATTTTGTGGCACTTTTTGGACATTTGAACTTGCCGACAAAAATTTACGATTAAAGTTCAAAAGTTTTGCGGAGGAGGGAATGGACCGACATAGTGCATTACGCAAGAGGATTTTATTATCGCGCCCACTAGTCATTTCAGTGGGTTATCGTACACCTGTTGGGCCATTATGCCAGGAAGCATGGACTTGTCCACGGAAAACATAATATGGCTGTATATCATCGGTATAAATTTCCAAAGGATCTCCGAACAGACCCTAAACTGCACTTGGACACAAACGTTGAAGGGACCGATATGGGCCATTTTAGAAGTTAAACTAAGTTTGGACAAAATATAACGAAATTTTGGACCAAATTGGTGTATCAGTTCGAGAGTTATTGTGCTCTCCAACTACTACATATGGTGCCATAGGGTTTTTTTACAACTTTCGGGCTGTTTTCCCAAGAAGTATGGACTTGCCACTGAAACAACTTTTACCGTTATAATTGAGACCGCGATTGCAAGTTGCTTCAACAGAAATCAAAGTTAGTCAAGGGCAGGTCTTCAAGTAAACTTATCCGCAATTTTGTGTGGGAGGTACCGAATGGATTGGACAAATATAGTCCATATTTGAACCTGATCTATATCTGGTAGATATATTAGGATGTGTATATACTTTATACCAATTCGGCCACTTCCTTCAAGAGTTACCGTACGAACAATTTTTCCAAACATTTTTGAACTTTTGTGGGGGAGGTACCTGAAGGAGTGGACCGATATGGCTTATCTTCAAACTTAAACTATGTTTGGACAAAATATTACTAAGGCCAAATTTTGGACCGAATTGGCAGATCCGTTCGAGAGTTATCTTGCGCTCCAACCACCTTACACGGTGTCATAAGGGTTTTTTTGCAACATTCAGGCTATTTTCTCAGGAAGTATGGACTTGCCCCTGATGAAACTTGTACCGCCGTATGGAGGGCCGTGAATACAAGTTGTTACAACAAAAATCAAAACGATTCGGAAGCAGGTCATAAACTGAACTTTTCCAAAATTTTGTGTGGGAGGTACTCGAAGGAGTGGACCGATTGAGTTTGGGCAAAATATTACGAAAGCCAAAATTTGAACCGAATCGGTTCATCCGTTCGAAAGTTATCGTGCGCTCCAGCAGCCAGACAGACAGACGGACGGACATTGCTCAATCGACTCCAAATTGTCTGAAATACATTTCGTCCAAACATACTTGGGGTCTAAAACCATTATTTCGCTGAGGCACATTTTGCCCGTATGAAAGTGTATATACCCTCGTTAGCATAAATTCTGGGGTATAAAAATCCACGCTCGTAGATCAGATTGTCCTTAGAAAAATATTCTTTAAAAATCCACGCTCGTAGATCAGATTGTCCTTAGAAAAATATTCTTTAAAAATCCACGCTCGTAGATCAGATTGTGCTTAGAAAAATATTCTTTAAAAATCCACGCTCGTAGATCAGATTGTCCTTAGAAAAATATTCTTTAAAAATCCACGCTCGTAGATCAGATTGTGCTTAGAAAAATATTCTTTAAAAATCCACGCTCATAGGTCAGATTGTGCTTAGAAAAATATTCTTTAAAAATCCACGCTCATAGGTCAGATTGTGCTTAGAAAAATATTCTTTAAAAATCCACGCTCATAGGTCAGATTGTGCTTAGAAAAATATTCTTTAAAAATCCACGCTCATAGGTCAGATTGTGCTTAGAAAAATATTCTTTAAAAATCCACGCTCATAGGTCAGATTGTGCTTAGAAAAATATTCTTTAAAAATCCACGCTCATAGGTCAGATTGTGCTTAGAAAAATATTCTTTAAAAATCCACGGTCATAGGTCAGATTGTACTTAGAAAAATATTCTTTAAAAATCCACGCTCATAGGTCAGATTGTGCTTAGAAAAATATTCTTTAAAAATCCACGCTCATAGGTCAGATTGTGCTTAGAAAAATATTCTTTAAAAATCCACGCTCATAGGTCAGATTGTGCTTAGAAAAATATTCTTTAAAAATCCACGCTCATAGGTCAGATTGTGCTTAGAAAAATATTCTTTAAAAATCCACGCTCATAGGTCAGATTGTGCTTAGAAAAATATTCTTTAAAAATCCACGCTCATAGGTTAGATTGTGCTTAGAAAAATATTCTTTAAAAATCCACGCTCATAGGTCACATTGTGCTTAGAAAAATATTCTTTAAAAATCCACGCTCATAGGTCAGATTGTGCTTAGAAAAATATTCTTTAAAAATCCACGCTCATAGGTCAGATTGTGCTTAGAAAAATATTCTTTAAAAATCCACGCTCATAGGTCAGATTGTGCTTAGAAAAATATTCTTTAAAAATCCACGCTCATAGGTCAGATTGTGCTTAGAAAAATATTCTTTAAAAATCCACGCTCATAGGTCAGATTGTGCTTAGAAAAATATTCTTTAAAAATCCACGCTCATAGGTCAGATTGTGCTTAGAAAAATATTCTTTAAAAATCCACGCTCATTGGTCAGATTGTGCTTAGAAAAATATTCTTTAAAAATCCACGCTCATAGGTCAGATTGTCCATAGAAAAATATTCTTTAAAAATCCACGCTCATATGTCAGATTGTCCTTAAAAAAATCTTGAAAAATCCACGCTCATAATTCAGATTGTCCTTAGAAAAATATTCTATAAAAATACACGCTCATAATAAAGATTGTCCTTAGAAAAATATTCTTTAAAAATCCACGCTCATTGGTCAGATTGCCCTTAGAAAAATATTCTTTAAAAATCCACGCTCATAGGTCAGATTGTCTTTAGAAAAGTATTCTTTCAAAACCCACGCTAATAGGGCTGTTATATACTTGAGATGAATATTCAGACCTATGAGTAGTGTTTCAAAACAAAACTTAGTTAAAAGTCCATACGATTTTTTTCCTCTGCCTTCCCATACCAACATCGTTCACTAATATCTGCCAGACATTCCTCCACAGTTTGTCTGAGTTCTGAGTACGACTGTGTGTTGTAGATTGATTCCTTAAATAGACTGAGTATGGTAAAGTGCGCACCAGGTTTTGCACTAAGTGCGCCAGCAAATTTATATGAAACAACAAAGGCATGACTAGTAGTAGTAGTGTCGGTGTCAAACAAATTTGGTGTTTTTGTCTTTTCTTCTAGTACGCAGCCTGCAAAGTAAAAGCCAGGAACAGATGCCTTGGTATTCAAGTGGTGTTTTGTTGGTACATTGTAGCCATGTGCTTCATTGTTCCGGATTTATTATAATAACCGGTGTAATCAGATTTTTTTGCATTCCTTCATTTAATTGTTGGCTGAGGCGACCAGCCAGCCATTAGAAAAGGTGACAACGCTCCATTTGAAATTTCGGAAGAAGGAATATAGAGAAATATGTGTATGTTGATTCTGCTGGTGGTCGTTCTGATTGAAATGACAAAAAGGTGTTACGACAATTTTGGTTGTTAAGTTTGGCATGTGTATGTTCTTAGATGGCAGAGATGATTAAAAACATCTTTGGCTCTCGATACATGTGTCGATGGTCTAGCACATGAGCAGTTTAAAGCTGTTAGCAAAAAAATGTTTTACAAATAGACAATCTAAGGACAATCTGACCATGAGCGTGGATTTTTAAAGAATGTTTTTCTAAGGACAGTCTGACCTATAAGCGTGGATATTTTAAGAATATTTTTCTAAGGACAATCTGGCCTATGAGCGTGGATTTTTAAAGAATATTTTTAAAGGACAATCTGGCCTATGAGCTTGTTATTTTAAAGGATATTTTTCTAAGGACAATCTGGCCTATGAGCGTGGATTTTTAAAGAATATTTTTTAAAGGACAATCTGGCCTATGAGCTTGTACTTTTAAAGAATATTTTTCTAAGGACAATCTGGCCTATGAGCGTGTATTTTTAAAGAATAATTTTCTAAGAACAATCTGGCCTATGAGCGTGGATTTTTAAGGAATATTTTTCTAAGGACGATCTGGCCTATGAGCGTGGATTTTTAAAGAATATTTTTCTATGGACATTCTGAGCTATGAGCGTGGATTTTTAAAGAATAATTTTCTAAGGACAATCTGACCTATGAGCGTGGATTTTTAAACAATATTTTTCTAATGACAATCTGAACTATGAGCGTGGATTTTTAAAGAAAAATTTTCTAAGGACAATCTGACCTATGAGCGTGGATTTCTAAAGAATATTTTTCTATGGACAATCTGACCTATGAGGGTGGATTTTTAAAGAATATTTTTCTATGGACAATCTGACCTATGAGGGTGGATTTTTAAAGAATTTTTTCTAAGCACAATCTGATCATGAGCGTGGATTTTTAAAGAATTTTTTCTAAGCACAATCTGATCATGAGCGTGGATTTTTAAAGAATTTTTTCTAAGGACAGTCTGAACTATGAGCGTGCATTTTAAAGAATAATTTTCTAAGGACAGTCTGACCTATGAGCGTGGATTTCTAAAGAATATTTTTCTATATACAATCTGACCTATGAGGGTGGATTTTTAAAGAATATTTTTCTAAGCACAATCTGACCTATGAGCGTGGATTTTTAAAGAATTTTTTCTAAGCACAATCTGATCATGAGCGTGGATTTTTAAAGAATTTTTTCTAAGCACAATCTGATCATGAGCGTGGATTTTTAAAGAATAATTTTCTAAGGACAGTCTGAACTATGAGCGTGCATTTTAAAGAATATTTTTCTAAGGAAAACCTGACCTATGAGCGTGGATTTTTAAAGAATATTTTTCTAAGGACAATCTGACCTATGAGCGTGGATTTTTAAAGAATATTTTTCTAAGGACAATCTGACCTATGAGCGTGGATTTCTAAAGAATATTTTTCTAAGGACAATCTGACCTATGAGCGTGGATTTTTAAATAATAATTTTCTAAGGACAGTCTGACCTATGAGCGTGCATTTTAAAGAATATTTTTCTAAGGACAGTCTGACCTATGAGCGTGCATTTTAAAGAATATTTTTCTAAGGAAAACCTGACCTAAGAGCGTGGATTTTTAAAGAATATTTTTCTAAGGGCAATCTGACCTATGAGCGTGGATTTTTAAACAATATTTTTCTAATGACAATCTGACCTATGAGCGTGGATTTTTAAACAATATTTTTCTAAGGACAATCTGACCTATGAGCGTGGATTTTTAAAGAATGTTTGTCTAAGTACAATCTGACCTATGAGCGTGGATATTTAAAGAATATTTTTCTAAGGACAATCTGACCTATGAGCGTGGATTTTTAAAGAATAATTTTCTAAGGACAGTCTGACCTATGAGCGTGCATTTTAAAGAATATTTTTCTAAGCAAAACCTGACCTATGAGCGTGGATTTTTAAAGAATATTTTTCTAAGGACAATCTGACCTATGAGCGTGGATTTTTAAAGAATAATTTTCTAAGGACAATCTGACCTATGAGCGTGGATTTCTAAAGAATATTTTTCTAAGGACAATCTGACCTGTGAGCGTGGATTTTTTAAAGAATATTTTTCTAAGCACAATCTGACCTATGAGAGTGGATTTTTAAAGAATATTTTTCTGACCTATGAGCGTGGATTTTTTAAAGAATATTTTTCTAAGCACAATCTGACCTATGAGCGTGGACTTTTAAAGAATATTTTTCTAAGGACAATCTGACTGAATCTATGAGCGTGGATTTTTTAAAGAATATTTTTCTAAGCACAATCTGACTGAATCTATGAGCGTGGATTTTTTAAAGAATATTTTTCTAAGCACAATCTGACTGAATCTATGAGCGTGGATTTTTTAAAGAATATTTTTCTAAGCACAATCTGACTGAATCTATGAGCGTGGATTTTTTAAAGAATATTTTTCTAAGCACAATCTGACTGAATCTATGAGCGTGGATTTTTTAAAGAATATTTTTCTAAGCACAATCTGACTGAATCTATGAGCGTGGATTTTTTAAAGAATATTTTTCTAAGCACAATCTGACTGAATCTATGAGCGTGGATTTTTTAAAGAATATTTTTCTAAGCACAATCTGACTGAATCTATGAGCGTGGATTTTTTAAAGAATATTTTTCTAAGCACAATCTTACCTATGAGCGTGGATTTTTTAAAGAATATTTTTCTAAGCACAATCTGACTGAATCTATGAGCGTGGATTTTTTAAAGAATATTTTTCTAAGCACAATCTTACCTATGAGCGTGGATTTTTTAAAGAATATTTTTCTAAGCACCATCTGACCTATGAGCGTGGATTTTTTAAAGAATATTTTTCTAAGCACAATCTCACCTATGAGCGTGGATTTTTTAAAGAATATTTTTCTAAGCACAATCTGACCTATGAGCGTGGATTTTTTAAAGAATATTTTTCTAAGCACAATCTCACCTATGAGCGTGGATTTTTTAAAGAATATTTTTCTAAGCACAATCTGACCTATGAGCGTGGATTTTTTAAAGAATATTTTTCTAAGCACAATCTGACCTATGAGCGTGGATTTTTTAAAGAATATTTTTCTAAGCACAATCTGACCTATGAGCGTGGATTTTTTAAAGAATATTTTATAAGCATGTCCGTCCGTCCATCTGACTGTTGAAGTCAAGATACAGCTCGCAATTTTTAAGATAGAGCTTTGTTCTTTGGTATAGAAGTTTCTGTTAGGTTAGGTTAGGTTGAGAAGAGGGGTGATTCAAGATCACCACATGTCCTTAAAAAGAAAGGGCATACACTTAAGCCAGAAGAGGCCTGTTGTGTGCTCTAATTTTATGTGTCCTGGAGATTGTTGTTAGTTTAGGAGTTCCGTCCCATTGACGTAGTCCCTCAAGTTTTTGAACCCGATGTCCTTGATATGGTCGAGTCCTGTAATTATGTCGTTTCCCATTAGTTGAGTTCTTAAGTTTGTGAAAGCCTGGCAGTGGCAGAGATAGTGTTCCAAAGTTTCGTTGTCCTCGCCACATGCCCTGCATTCACTATTCTCTGCACAGCGTATCCTGTGCAGATGCGCTTGTAGTCCTAGATGCCCTGTGAGGACACCGATCAATCTACTGATATCCATTTTACTCATCACTAGGAGGTCACTTGTTTTGTCCTGGTCTGGGTTTCCCCATAGAATTTTTGTAGTTTTTCCCTTTTCCTGGTTATTCCATAGGGATACATGAGCATTCTTTGCCCAAGCTTTTAGTTCTATACGCGCCGCCTTTAAAGGTTTGGCATAGTCTAGACTTACTGTAGGTAGCTCCCTGGCTTGTTTTGCTAAGGAGTTTGCTACTTCGTTTCCCGTAATCCCTATGTGTCCTGGTACCCATATAATGTTTACCGAGCCATAATGGGAATAGTAGTTAATTGAATTTTTACACTCTAAGACAGTTTTCGATATTGTTGCCTTACTTGTTATAGCTCTAATAGCTGCTTTACTATCCGTAAGGATGTTAACTGTGAGTGGCCTTGTATTAGTTTTAAACCAGTTCAGACATTCTGTAATCGCTCGGATTTCGGCCTGGAGGATCGTGTTATGATCCGGCAGACGAAGGGACATCCTCGTTTCCGTGTCTACGATATAAAGACCCAGTCCCGTTCTCCCCCCTAACACAGCCCCGTCCGTAAACCCACAGATTCCAGCGGGAATCTGTGCAAGGGTTCCATCGATCCACATATCTCTGTCCGGTATTAGAACTTCACACAGAGTTACTTCACTTGATTCTGGTATCCGGTCCGATACTATTTGATTTATAGATTCACCCGTTGTGAACCGTAATATGCATTGGTGGTATGTTTGGTGGTCTCTTTCGATCCACTCGCATCATCGAAGTTTCTGTTACTCCTCCGATGTATGGTATTGCAAATGGGCTATGTCTGTCCACGTTTTGATATAGCCCCCATACCTCCAGATTTTCGGTATTTTGAAGATTGTGGCCTCAATATCCCTCCGAAATGGCTGAAATTTGGTATTTAGTCTTCACTTTCAACTTTCCATATGAATTTTATCGGTATAGGTCCACGCCTTCATATAGCCCCCATTGAACGGTACCTCCAGATTTTCGTTTTTTAAGGTTGTGGCCTCAATATTCCACGGAAGAGGCTGAAATTTGGTATTAAGTCTTCATTTGGGGTATAAAACTTTCCATATGAAATTTGTCGGTATAGGTCTACGCCTTCATATATCCTTTATAGAACGGTACATCCAGATTTTCGGTATTTTGAAGGTTGTGGCCTCAATATTCCACCGAAGAGGCTGAAATTATTTAGTCTTCATTTGGGGTATAAAGCTTTCCATATGAAATTTGTCGGTATAGGTCCACGACCCATAGAACGGTACCTCCCGATGTTCGGTATTTTGAAAGTCGTGGCCTCAGTATTCCTACGACATGGCTGAAATTTTTTATTTAGTCTTCGATGGTGGTATAAAATTGTCCCCCAGAAATGTATCGGCACGCCTTAATATAGCCCAATAGAACGGTACCTCCCGATTTTCGGTATTTTCTAGGTGTGGCCTCAATATTCCACCGAAATGGCTGAAATTTGGTATTTAGTCTTCGTTGAGGGTTTTCAACTTTCCCTTCTAACTTTGTCGGTATAGTCCACGCCTATAGCCCCCATATAACGGTATATCCCAATTTTCTGTATTTTGAAGTTTGTGGCCTCAATATTCCGAAATTTCTGAAATTTGGTATTTGATCTTCTTTGGGGGTGCAAAGCTTTCCACCTGTAGAAGTTTACCTCTCGATTTTCGGTATTTTAATATTCCACCGAACGACCAACGAAGACTAAATAACAAATTTCAGCCATAATTTGTTATTTAGTCTTCGTTGGTCGTATAAAACTTTCCCCCCCGAAATTTGTCGGTAAAGGTCCACGCTTTCATATAGCGCCCATAGAACGGTACCTCCCAAATTTTGGTGTTTTTTTAAGTTAGCCACATTGTTTTACCGAAAATACTCGAATTTGGTATTTAGTCATCTTCATAAACGAAAGGAAACTAATTGTTCAGTTTTACTTCAATACAACTCGTGGTGGAGGTATAACAAGTTTAAAACATTTGATGTTAGAGTTCCTACTCTGAATGTTCCACGGCTATTCCCCTCTCTTACTAGCTCCATGGACCAAGGAAGCGAAATATATAAGGAAGAAGCATATGTGTCTTACGTGGACATATTGCACACATTTCCCATATCGTCGGTGTCATGCTTAAGTGTTCCATACGCCATTTTTGACATTTTGAGATAAAGGTACTTTACAAGGTTTTGAACCATGCTCTTTCAGATTTTTTGATCGGTTTTTCTCTATCTGTTATAGTTTCTGAGATATTCGAATGCCAGTATGTTCCATATCCGCTTTGTAACCCAACAAATCTTGTCGTTTTGTTCCATATCCATAAAGCCTGGCGTATGGAACAAAACAACTTTGAACTTTTTAGTTCCATATCCATGTCGTTTGGCGTATGGAACAAAAAGAGACAAAAACGAATTGTTCCGCACCAAAAATTATGGCGTTTGGAACAAAAAATTTCCCATTTTTGCCAAGTTACGGAAAAGTGTGGCGTATGGAACAAATTGTTTCAAAGGACTTGGTTTAAATACTGAAGAATAATAGTTTCTAAATCCAAATATTGTTGAATATTGTATTGTTATAAGAAAACGAGAATGTATCAATCGTTTAAACAAAAATCCATAGTTTAAAGACAAAATTTTGATGTAAGTCCACAAAAATATACGCAAAAACGTCCATTCGACTTGAAGCTAATCGACTAGAAAAGTGGTATTATAAGAAAATCGCGTTTAAATGTTTTATGTTACCTTAGAAATGCAAAATATCAATCCGTTTTGTCCGATCGAAATTTTTACCACAAAAAAATAGTGATAAGTGGGGGAAATCCCTTAAATAAATGTTTTAATAAACCTATAATAATGGTCCTTATTGTATTTATATGAGAAAAATAAATGTTTCATTTAAAGTCCTGATTTTTAAACTCCACGGTAGTACTTCATATAAGGGAGGTGGAACACGATTGATAAAAAGTGTTTTGGTTGAAATGTGACAAAACGTGTTCCATGTGACACAAACTGCCAAAAACATGAAAAAAAGATTCCATGGAACAATTCAGCAACTTTTTGCAATTATAAAAATTTGCCATAACTTCTAGACTATTACAGATATCTGACTAAAATAAACCTGAAATATTCTATGAGTTTAGTTAAGTAGAACTGAGCTCTTAAAGTATTGGATTATTGCACCATTTTTATCCTGTATGGCCTTAAACATTAACTTGAGTTTTTCTCGAATCAGGCAAATGGCGTATGGAACACTTAAGCATGACACCGACGATATGTCAACAAATTATGACGCTACTGATATCAAGGATACCAGAGACATGCCAAATCGATCAACTTTCTGATAACAACAGCATTTAAACCAAAAAATCGTTTGGTACTGTAATCAGAAAAATAAACAACGATGTGTGATGTTGATGACAAAAGGATCAAAATAATAAGAAATCTCCTCTACCGCAGCCGGCATAATGAAGAAGCCAAAAAATGGGATAAAGAAATAGAAAAAAATCACTGCCACGGGCCGACCGGTGTTACTCGATAACAATGACAAACGGAGATGGCGCAATCTCATCTCTCCCTCTCTGTACACATGCAAGCGGCTCTTTGTTATTATTTCTTTAGGCCAAGTAGTAAACAGTATGAAACAAAAACAACAAGAGAATTTTATCCTTACAACTATAAAATCATTGATATAATGGCCATGTCAGGGTGAATGTTTTGAAAAGCCAAAATAAAGGAATTGCTTCCAAGAAGAAGAAAAACAAAATACACAAAAAGTAAAGGAAGCTAAACAAAGTTGGATCACCTGGCCGATCTGTACACACAGTGTACCATTATCCGTCCAACTCCATAGAAATTTGAGCAATACCTACACGAGCTCCTTTTAATTTTGTTTTATAGAAATCCATGAACCACCACCACCATCATCATCGGCAGCATCCGATCAAAGAGTCTTCTGCGGGTGCCATTGATATCACTTGGTAGCGTAAAGTCAACATTACAGGTACGATATGTGGATTTTCATTCTTCGTATGTCAACGTGAATTGGCGTTGAAGGCTTTTGTTTCGTACCAAATGACCCCCACCACCACCACCAACCAGTCAGTACCTTTAATACAATATCACCGCACATCTGCCTTTCCTTTCAATTGACAAGAATGTTCGTTCTTCATATCATTTTGATATCATTGTCATCGAGGTTCTTTTGCCCTTTTTTAGTGGAACCATTGATTTTATTTTGTCGGTTGTCCTTCTATGGAAGCAAATTCATTTTGTTGGTCTTTTTAATGAATTGCAGATCCTGCCTATTCACGCTTTATTATCCTGTCAATGCCTGGGCATTATAACGACTATTATGAATGTGTGAGTTTTTTATCGCGTCCATTGTGTCATCTATTTTACACTTGTGTTGATCATTGGAGTTTATTTTTTATTATTTGGTGCATTGTCCCTTTTTTATTAAAAGGTCCTTTCATAGGTCAGAATATTTTCTGTTTATGGTCAAATATGATTACTGTTGTTAAACATAGTTAAGCCGATTAGTTATGACTATTTTTAGTTAGGGTTCCTAAAAGGAAGCAGGAAATTTTATGGACAATTTATTTATGGTTTGCGGATATCCTGAAATGCGTCCATGTGTGGTCTTACGGAAGATGTCTAAACTAAAATAATGTTACTTCCTATTTAATTGTTTTATTGGACCACCCTCAAACGGAGGTAATCAAAAATTAATTATTCTCCCATACTATGGCCCGTTTCTGTCATTTAAAAAAATTGCATCTGTACGACTTCTACACTCCGAAGTTTATAGGGGAAACAGTACACTCTATTTTAGGCCAATGATGTCTCAGATATCGAACGTCATGTCGAACATGGTAGCAACACACCAACTAAATATTCAGGAAATGAAATTCAACATTACACTGACAACTTTGAAAAAATTGATGTAGTCTTGCAGAGTCGAATCCTCCGCCATCTGTGAGCAAAACAGGCATGCTAACCTTTACAGGAAGCTAATTGTATTTTGATAAAGAATATTTAATATTTGCAGTGTATTAAATAAGCAATCTCGAAGTAAATGTCCGAGTAACTGTGATCCCTGGATCAATGGAGCTCGTCTTTGGCGACATATTAGCATTCAGTGCAGGATCACCTATAACACCGTCCGACAATTTTCAAAACATTTTGTTACACTTGAACAGGACTACATACGTTTGAAACTATTACTTACTTACTTAGTTGGCCCATTACAGAACATTTGTTCCATAGACCGAACTAAGAAAATATCTCCATTCCTCTCTGTTTTTCGCTTGACTTTTTGGAATACCGCGCCTTTCCATTTCTTCATCCACTTGTTTGCTCCATCGAAGCTTAGGCCTGCCGATTCTGCGTGCACCGCCATGTGGCATGTATTCATACGCCTTTTTAGCGGGTTCATCATCGCTCATTCTCATGATATGGCCTAGCCAACGCAATCGTTGCATCTCGATACGTTTAACTATATTCATGTCTTTGTATAGCTGATATAGCTCGTGGTTCATACGACGTCGATACTCACCGACAACGCAAATCGGCCCGTAGATCTTTCGAAGAATCTTCCTCTCAAACACACCAAGCACTGCCTTATCTGTTTGCGCAAGTACCCATGCTTCGGAGCCACACATTAGCACGGGTAGTATCAGCGTTTTGTATAGTGTTATTTTTGTTTGACGAGATGTGGCTTTGTTTTTAAATTGCTTACTTAGACCATAGTAGCATCTGTTGGCCAATACAATTCTTCTTCTTATTTCACAACTGATGTTGTTTGGTGTGTTTATGGCAGTGCCGAGGTAGACGAAGTCTTTAACTACCTCAAAATTGTAGGTACCAACTTCCACAGTTGGTCCGAGCTCTATGGACGCTTTGCGCGTCGACACCATCAATTTGGTCTTTTCGCCGTTTACCGCCAGACCCACTTTTGCAGATTCTGCTTCGACCTTCCTAAAGGCATCAGTTACTTCGTTTACTGATCGTCCCATGATGTCTATGTCATCAGCATAGGCAAGTAACATGTGGCTATTGGTGTAAATTGTGCCATTTCTTTTGACATTTGCTCTCGTATTACCTTTTCCAGCTAAATGTTGAATAGGTCACACGAAAGGCTGTCTCTTTGTCTGAAACCTCTTTTGGTACAAAATTCATCGGAGAGGTTCTTTCCAATTTTAACTGAGGACCTAGTATCAGTTAAAGTCATCTTACAAAGCCGAATGAGCTTTGCGGGGATACCAAATTCAGACATTGCGTGGAATACCTTTGATCGGAGGGGACTGTCGAATGCTGCTTTATAATCGACAAAAAGGTGAAATATGTCAATCTGCATTTCTTGGGTCTTCTCTAGGATTTGACGCAGGGTAAATATCTGGTCAATGGTGGACTTGCCAGGTCTAAAGCCACATTGGTATGGTCCAATTGTTTCGTTGACCATTGGCTTTAGTCGTTCGCCCAATATCCCTGACACTATCTTATAGGCAATAGGGAGAAGACTTATGCCCCTATAGTTTGAGCATACAGTCTTATCTCCTTTCTTGTGGACGGGACATAGGATGCTCAGGTTCCAATCGTCGGATACGCGTTCTTTCTGCCAGATGGTGCTAACTAGCTGATGCATACACCTTATCAGCGCGTCACCTCCGGTTTTAAACAGCTCGGCTGGTAAGCCATCTGCCACCATCTTCTGGGCTTGGATCTGTGGTATCATCGTCTTCGCTACTATTGGATACCAGCAGATTGGACAAATGTTCCTTCCATATCCTGAGCACGCTATCTGTATCTGTTACCAGATTACCTTGCTGGTCTCTACAGGAGGATGTGCCTGTACAAAAGCCATCTGTTTGATGTTTCACTCTTTGGTAGAATTTTCGGACTTCATTCTGGCTCCTGTTCTCGATTTTTTCACAGTCCCGCTTTTCCATTTCTCTCTTTTTCTTGCGGAAAAGACGTTTCTCTTCTCTCCTTTTCTCCCGATATCTCTCTCGCGCGCTACGCGTTGCTACTGATTGTAAAGTAGCTCTATATGCCGCATTTTTTTCTTCGGTAGCAGCACGACACTCCTGGTCATACCATGAATTCCTTTGTGAATGTCTCTGGAATCCAAGTATGGATTTTGCGGCTGCTTGCATGGAGTGGGCAATATGTTGCCATTGTGTTCTTATGTTATCGGGGCAAGGAGTGCTAGCGTTAAGCAATTGGGCTAGTTGAGTGAAATATGCTGTGGCTATCTGTTGTGTTTGCAGCCTATCGATGTCCAACTTCCGCGTTGAGTCTGTTCGTGCTTTATGTGCAACGTTTAGACGGGTACGTACCTTTGCCGCAACAAGGTTTGCGCCTCGGAACGATCGTACATCCAACATGCTGGATGAATGTCTTCCATCTATCACAACATGATCAATTTGATTACTTGTTCTTTGATCTGGAGACAGCCAGGTGCCCTTATGAATATTGAGATGATTAAATCTGGTACTGCTAACTATCATGTTTTTTGCAGCTGCAAAGTCTATCAGCTTCATACCATTGTCAGATGTTTCACTGTGGAGACTGAATTTCCCGACTGTTGGCCCAAAGATATTCTCCTTTCCAATTTTGGCATTAAAATCGCCTAGAATGATTTTAATGTCATGGGCAGGGCATCGGTCATATGTTTCTTCTAAGCGCTCGTGAAATATATCTTTGGTCTGTTCGTCCTTTTCTTCAGTGGGAGCATGAGCGCAAATAAAGCTGATGTTGAAGAATTTAGCTTTTATTCGAATTGCAGCAAGTCTTTCATTCACTGGGGTGAAGCTGGATACCAGATGTTTTAGTCTCCGAATAACTACGAATCCGCAACCAAACTCATGCTTTACGTCATGGCAGCTTGTAATGAACACAACTAAAAACAGTTGTTGGTGCTAATTTTTTATGAAGACAAGAGCTTCGTGGAACTAGAGTAAAGGTAGGACTATGGGAGCCTTTGAAGAACTAGCTACAGCGGGTTGCGGGGTTAGTGTCCTTCTCTACTCGAGCCATGTCCATATTACATAAATTATTGTAGACTCCCGATTTATTTAAAGGATAAAATACATTTGGACAAAGATTAAAAAGTGGTGCAAAAGTTTCTTGAAACAACCCCTTGAAATTGAAGAGAATATCTAATGGTGTCCTTCGAAAAACAAAACTTTACAATATATATTGACTCTTCATTGTGAAGAAAGATTCATCGCCTTATATAATGGCAACGAAGGACTCTCTGATGTTGTGAGAGCCATGCCTCTATACCCTCACCAACCTACATCCTAATGGCATATATTTTGATATTTTAGGATCCCATATAAGATCACTCACCCCAATATAAAGTCCCTAATCCATCATATGAGAAACGTCTTTTTAAAGTTTTTAGCAATTCATTTTAGAATTATATAAAATTCATATTTATTCAAAACATAGTTTTTTAATATATTTGTACGAGTAAGGGATTACATAAGATTCTATCAGCAGTCTTTTAAGTACTAAGTATGGGTATAATATTCATGTAAATTTTAACGACTAATGGTAATGCTTCGTTTAATGATATCTTACATGGCAATTTTTTTATATTCTGTTAATCCCATAAAGGGTTAATAGTACGTAAAAGTATCTAATATGTTCAAAAGAAATTCTTTTCTCGTTTGTTCAGATATTTTGGTTTTGTTTTTTTTTTTTTTTTTTTTTTTTTGACTAGAAGACAAAATAGACAGACATTGAATGTTCTGTTATCAAAACAAAAAAAGAAACTATTCTAGTGATGAGAGATATTGTATATACATATGTATGTTAATGCAAAAAAAAAATAATAATAATCATGTATAACACTTTATAACATTCATATGATCTCTCCCGCTTTTCTCTCTGATCAGTACAACAAATTTATGATTAGGACAAAACAAAATCCGATCAAATCAAATGTATGAATGTAAAAAGGCACAGAAAAAAATAAAAAAAACACACTTACCAACATACGTCGATCGTAGTGAAGGCCTCCATTAGATGAGTATGCTGCAGATTTGTTTTTGCTAAAGGTGGCTATAGATTTCATAAAGTATTGTTGTTTTGCTGATCGTACAGTAATAGACGAAATTAATATAATATTAGGAAAATTATGCATATATTTTGATTCATTATCTATGGAATTGAATTGTTATAAGAAGGCTATTATAATTTTTAATTCATGATGGAACCATATATAAAAATTCAAATAAGTTCATAAAAAATAGATAATGCATCAAAATATTTTCTTTAAAACTAATTAATACTTAGCGAGTAAGACTTTCAAGTGAAATTTTGTCCATTTAGGTAATGTTAAGAGTTTCATCAGTTTTCATAGTTCATGTGGTTTGATTTTTTTTTTTTTGTCTTCCTAAAAAGTTGATAACCAAGGTGAACGAGATGTGAGGACTTTCTAAGATGATGAGAAGTAGCTCGGCCTAGAACTGGGGTGATTGCATCTAATTCTTCCTTCTTAATTCAATTTGGATATGATGGTTATGATGATCGTTGGTTATGCACAATTGGAGTGGCAATTGTTTGTGGTTTCAATGACGTCTATGCAAGAAACTCAATGTCGATGTGAAAGCCAATAAGGTTCATGAATGTTTCCAAACACACACTCCACATTATAAAGCTGACGGACGTTTTGGTTTTGACGATTCGGATTATTAAAAGGCCAAATTGGTTTGATTTTTTCAGGCGTTTCACTGAATAGATGGAATGCTTTGACGTATCGTGTAAATAATGCCGATCAGAATTTGGAATATTGGCCTAACTTCAGTTCCACAGGTGTCTGGTGACGAATAAGAGAATACCGGTAGTTCACCAGGGACTATTAATTGTTTCCTTTTGTGTATGGAGGCAGTTTGTAATGCACCTAACGTGGATGTGTAACTCAAGTCAAATTGGTGACCACATATAAGTGAAGGTTGATTCGATGGTTGTGAAATCTTGCTTTATGTAATGTTATTTGTACAGGAATGTTGACAACTGACACTCGACGGGTGTGAGTTTTTCAAGTTTGTGTGGATTTGTGGCGATAGGAACTAGGCTTTGTTTTCCAAAGATTTATAGTCGTGTGCTTACCCTATAGGCAAAGCACTACACTCTTTGACACGACTGGTCGAAACACTCCACCACTTGTTCCCAAAACAAAATCCAGAATAAAAAATTTACTATTCACTTTCACGTAAGATGAGGTATTCGTAATTTATGCCTATTCGAAAGTCCCCTTACGAATGATAGGGGCTTTATATCAGGCACAATTAAAGTAATTGTTGGAGGTATGCAATGATACTTTACTAAATACGATCACTTTGAATTTTCAAGATTAAATTGATACTTAAAATGTTGATGTATTCTCCTCGAAAGATTGGTAATAAAGGAAAGTTTAGAAGTTGGTCGCGGATCAGCAAGCCTTTGATATTAATAAGGAATTGATAATATAATAAAATGTCAAAAGGTTGTTCTTGGTGTTGGAAAACGTTTTTGTTTTAACCGATAAGTATCGAAAGATATCTGATATAGATACATATTATGAAAGGGTTAGACGATTTTATTTGAATTAAATCCACCTTAATATCCAAGAATTTCAGTCAAATATTCTTTTATAAGAAAGAAATATTGCATGTTGATAAATTTCAGCATCTTATTAGGACTAATTACAGGCATATGTATGTACAGTACTTCTGTGTTAAAGGAGACAACTCTGAAAGAGCTTGAAAATGTTAAGACATATGTATGTTATTTGGGCCACGATCAAAACAGAAGAGAAAAAAAAGCTTTGTATTTTACAGTTGTTGAAGATCATTGTTCTATCTAACAAAAGCAAATGAAAAAAGTGGAGAAACAAGAATAAATCAAATATCAAAGGATATTAAAACCTTTTATGAATTTTATTAGTTTTATCCAAATAATTGGTTAATATGTTGTCTGTGTGGATTTAAAGTCGACTTTTTACGGGTCAAGTGAACTACGACGAACGAGGAGAAAATCGACGCAAATTGGCTTCAACAAATCTCATGCAGATATTCGATTGTTCAGATCAAAACAAAAAGTGAAAAAATCTTTTTAATATTTTGTGTGTTTTTGCCGGTGTAAAGACAATTGTGGTTATGTCAATATTATAACAAATAAATATATTGAATTTTGGTTTGTGAACCAACAAAATTCTAATAAAATCTGTTTTTATTTTGGTTTCGGTAACAGTGTCCACCACAAACCTGATAATTTCGCAAGAAATTCGCTGCGAAATTAGCCGGAAAAAAGGACACTAAGGACGAATGTCTTTCCCATGGTAAGTACCTATGGCCCTTCCTTCCATGTCCTCTAGCAAGTAGTAGTGGTTTCCTAGTTTCTGCTTTATACGGGATTTTATGAAAACTGGTGATAATTTTGAACTGAATGATTTTTCGGCACAACTTTGTGAAAAATTTCTGTGGAATACAATTTGCCCTACATTGTAGTTTTGGAGCCGGGTCCTAAGGTTGTAGGAATGCTGATTTTTCTCGTACGCATCTCTTATGTGTTTACGTAAGTCCTGTCTAATAAGTTGGAGACTGTCGTCTTTAGAAATTTTGGCTGTGGGCTCGTCCAAAAGATTCAACTTTCTCAGCAGATCGTATGCTGATCCGTGAGTTATCATGTCAATACCGAAAAGGGCATGATAAGGAGAACAGCCGATCGTTTGGTGAAAGCCGTTACGTAGTGCACAGCTTATAGACGATAGGTTTTGGTCCCACTGCTTATGGTCATTCTTCAAGTAGGCTCTTATGCCTGCAATCAACGAACGGTTTACCCGTTCGGATGCATTGGACTGTGGGCTATATAAAGCTGTATACACATGCTTGATGCCCATCTCCGTGAGAAATGCGTTCAACTCATTAGAACGAAATTGACTTCCATTGTCAGTTAGGAGACACTCGGGTACTCCGTAAACATGGAAAATATGTTGCAATAAGAAGTCTTTGATTGGAGATGCCGTAAATTTTTTCAAAGGACAAAGCCAATGAAACTTTGAAAGGTGGTCGAGAACAATGAGAAGGCCAATGTGGCCACTCTTGCTCCTTGGATATGGTCCAAGGATGTCAACGTATAGGCGTTGAAAGGGACGTACTGATTCCACCAATTTACCCATTGGCGGTTTCAAGATTATGTTCGGAGCTTTGGTGGTTTTGCAAACTTCGCAATTTCGTACATAATCACGCACATCCTTAACCATTCCTGGCCAAAAAAATGTGCGTCGTAGTAACTCCAATGTTTTCGCCATTCCACCATGAGCGGCACTAGGAATGTCATGAGCCCTCGAAATGGTGTCATTGCGAAGTCTGTGTGGAATCCACAGTTTCCAACTAATTTGCTCCTGGGCCTCTTCTCCCGAGTAGTGCTCAGTGCGGTAATATACGTATTTATCTAATATTTTCATGTCCGGGTATTTGCTTGGATCATTAACTATTCGTGTTTTTAAGTGGCAATAATCGTCATCATCAAAATACGGAGAGTCGAATGCTACCCCTGGCTCAGAAATCTCCAAAGATGAAATTTCATCACTTGGAATTCTCGAAAGAGCATCCGGAACGATGTGGTCTTTTCCTTTTCGGTGGCTTATGCTAAATCGGTAAGGCTGCAATTTAAATACCCATCTGGCTAGCCTTCCACTTAAGTCAGGCTGCCGCATAAGCCACAGTAGACTCGAGTGGTCTGTTACCACTTCAAATTCCTGAAGCTCGAGGTAGCATCGAAACTTTTTGATAGCTTCAAGAGCAGCTAAACACTCACGCTCCGTAACGCTGTAGTTACGTTGCGCGGTGTTTAACTTTTTGCTCATGAAGGCTATCGGTTTTTCATTACCCTCATCATCGAGTTGGACGAGCACAGCACCGATGCCAAAGTCACTTGCATCACAGTGTAAATAGAATTTCTTGGAGAAATCCGGGTTACTTAACACTGGTGCAGAAGTGAGAAGTGCCTTGACTCGGTCAAAGGCTTGCTGTGCTTCGTCAGTCCAATTGAATTTACGCTTTGTCGTCACAACCTCGGTGATGGGGAATGTTTCTGAGGAGAAGTTTTGAATAAAACGACGATACCACCCACATAAACCTAAAAATCCACGAACTTGCTTTAAGTTCTTAGGCACAGGCCAGTTGGATATCGCCGAAATTTTCTCGGGGTCTGTGGTAATACCGCCGTTTCCTATTATGTAACCAAGATAATTGGTTTTGGAGACACAAAATTTACTTTTTGCCACATTTAGAGTAAGGTTGGCCTTCCTAAATTGAGCCGCAATTCTCATTAATATTTCAATGTGTGTTTCAAAGTCTTCTGATACAATGACCATATCGTCAAGGTATCCGAAGACGGTATGTCGCAAATCTGGGGGGATGAGCTCATCCATCAGCCGACACATAGTTTGGGGTGCATTGCACAGCCCGAATGGCATTACCACAAACTGGTAGAGTGGCCTACCCGGGACTGTGAATGCAGTCAGCTGTTTGGATGGCTCATCAAGACCAATTTGCCAGAAGGCATCTTTGAGGTCTAGTTTGGATATAAAGTTTGCTTTAGGGAGTCTTGAAAATATTCCTTCAATGTTTGGAAGCGGGTATGCATCCTTCTTGGTTACGGAATTTAATTTCCGCGCATCCAAACACAGTCTCACCTTGTTCGGCTTCACCACGAGCCTCATGGGAGAGCTCCATGGAGAAGTCGAACGCTCAATAACTCCCAAATCAAGCATGCGGTCGATTTCAGCGAACATTAATTTCTCTACTGCTGGCGAAACAGGGTAGAACCTCTGCTTTATTGGCTTGGCATCTCCTACATCAATTGCATGCTGAATTAATGAGGTTCTGCCGAGCCCTTGCTTTGCAAAGTTTGGAAACAGCGCTATCACTGTTTCCAACTGTCTCATTTCCGTAGGCGACAATTTGATATGAGAATCCCCAGCAGTACTATCAATATTCTGGTTTAATTCAGCAACATCTGGTACACAGAGGTTATTATTCTTGAACGAAACTATATCAAATGGACCCAACAGATTTCCCAAAAGATTGAAACTTTTCCAAAAGTCAATACCAAGTATTAGTCTGTGAGAAATTGTTGGTATAATGAAAAGTTTCATATTTTTGGTTTGACCTTTGAATGACATACTAACATTTACCCAACCTAAAACGTTTTGCCTTTGGCCGTCTGCAGTTTTAACCCAGGATTTACACGGAGAAAAATTTGGAAATTTCGAAAAATTCTTTAGAGCTAAATCACCACCTATACAACTTACATTAGCTCCGGTATCTAATAGACCGTATTCCTGCAAGTCCAAAAAGGATACCATTGCATAATACCTCTGATCTTTAGGATTCGAAACTATGGAGGAAATTTGTATCTTTCTACATATTTTTCTACGCCGAAAGTATGTTCGGAGCCTTGCAGTAGAACGTTTAGGAGGTTTGTGGTCAGAAATTGTAGAAACGTTGAAAATTTCATTACGTTTCTTCATATAATTCTGCCAACGCTGATGGTATGGTAGTGTGGGATATATTATGCGAGTAAGGTCGACATTGGGGACATTATTCATTGTGGTTGCTCTTTTTAGTATTGTTACATTTTCTGAAATTGGTTTTGACAAATCGGGGTCTGTGGAAGGTATATCATGGTTTGAAGTTGAAGGGTTAATAGTGGGGCCAGCTTTTAGACATGGTCCTTCTGGGGGCCCATATGCCTGAAGTTTTTTGAGACATTTGAATTACGTGACAAACACTTTGTGCACTGTGGCTTATAAACGTTTTTTGTGCCACACCCGTAGCAGAAAATAGTCCTCTCTTCCATGCAGTCTTGCCACGAATGGCCTGTGTTATCGCAGTTCCAACATTTAAAATGTGTGTCCTGTTTTTGGACTGCATTAACCATACTCTCGGGTTCGAATTGATCGGCTTCTTCCACAATTTCGGCCACTTGTTTTCTTTGAGGAAAATTCATGTTTGGATTAGGACGGGGCACCAGAGTCCTGCGGACATACTCATCACTAAGAAAGTTCTCACGCATCTGTACGAGCTTTCTTAAATGGGAAAGGGAATGTATTGGAACGTACAATAAGTCCTGCCTAATCTCGGGCCTTAAATTTCTTGCGATTATCTCGATGAATTCTTCTTCGCTTATGGGTGTCGATAATCTATCGGCAATTATTTGTAGAGCATCGAAGAAAACATCATACGGTTCATTTGGTTTTTGTTTTCTATTACGCAATTCCTCTCTGAGGTCGAAAGCGGATTTCATGTCTTTATATTGGTTTCTAATTGCTTTGGAAAACAAATCCCATGTAATGACTGGCACTTGCTTGTGGTAGCGCCAGTACCACTCGCGTGCTTTTCCTGTGAGAAGCGTGTTTAAGTTTTTGCAAAGCACGGAGAAATCGCCATTGAAAGTCTCTTTCGTTAGAGTTTTTACTCGGTATAAAAACTCATCAATACTCAACCCAGTTGATGAACCGTCGAATTTTAAATTCCAATTGTTAATTATGGATGTGATTTTGTCTGCATGAGGATTACTATAAAAGGACTGCTCAGATTGAGAAAAAGAAGGGTTTTGTGAATTTGGAGGAAATTTAGGTGGATTCCGTGGCTGGGGAATCTGTAGCATAGGCCAATTTTGAGGATTCTGACCATTATTTGTAGGCCAATTTTGAGGATTCTGACCATTATTCGTAGGCCAATTTTGAGGATTCTGACCATTATTCGTAGGCCAATTTTGAGGATTCTGACCATTATTCGTAGGCCAATTTTGAGAATTCTGACCATTATTCGTAGGCCAATTTTGAGGATTCTGACCATTATTCGTAGGCCAATTTTGAGAATTCTGACCATTATTCGTAGGCCAATTTTGAGGATTCGGTGGCATAGGCCAATTTTGGAGACTCTGTGGTTGGGGATTCTGACTATTATTTATAGGCAAATTTTGGGGATTATGTGGCTGGGGAACATATCCACGATTCATAGGCCAATTTTGAGAATTCTGAGGCTTGGGAACCTGACCATTATTAGAAGGACAATTTTGAGGATTCTGGGCAACCTGACTTTGAGGTAGCGTTAATTTTTTGAAAAAATTTGTGACCTGATTTTCAATCATCTTATTAATTTCATTATAATCAATATGCTGGTTGTTATTAATGGGAGAGGTTGTGGAAAAAGAGAGCGATTCATCACGGTTCTTTTCAGGAGTACAGAGACTTTCTGATTGAGGACACGAAGGATTTCCATTATCCTTAAACAGATTCTTGGAAACACTGCGTGTATAGTAATGTTTAGCCATAGCTCCCCTAGGTTTCCCTCTAGTATTCGTAGGGTTAGAAGATCGAGTTTGTTTAGGAGGAACAGTAAATGTTCTTAGTTCATTCAAAGCGCAAACTCTTTTGCAAACAGGACATTCCATCGAGGAAGCTAGGTGTAACTCAATACATGCTCTGTGGAAAGCATGGGAGCATTCGCTTAATAGCATACACTCGTCATTTTCTTTTAACGACTGTTGGCAAATATGACATGTATTGTTCGGATTGTTAGTTAAAGTTGTCGAAGATGGTGGAGGTAACTCCGGAGGCAAAGTTTCCTCTGAAGTCATTTTTAAAATTTATAACCACCAGTCTATACGAAACTTTTGAAGTTAATCTGTGTGATAACTGAAAAATGTATACAGCACGACTATTAATCGATACATATATTTTTAGACGTTTCTCACTAGAAAAGGTAGAATAAAGGGAATGAGGAAAGGTGTTTTTTTTTTCGAAGAACAATGGAAGCAAAAAATGGTCTATGGTATATAAATATAACGATGAGTCCGGGTATTCAAAACACACCAACTAAACTTATACTTTTTCTGATATAGTTTTTTTTCTCTGTAACCCAAATAGGTCATTAAAATGCTTACATTTGTTCGCTAAATTACTGAATTCCATATTTGGAAACAATGCTGATACCTCAGTCTTGTATACCAAAACTCAACGAAATATATATATGAAAGTGAAATTAAAATACATATTTTTGTAAGGAACATCTAAGGGCAAAACAAATGTAAGCCATCCTAGGTCAGCTAATTCGAGGTAAACCCCAAATCACCGAATATCCACAGGATCCTTGACAGAAGATTGCCGGTAGGGGCCCCTATTCAAAATACATATTTCCGATTTCCTTAATACTGAAATCTACTAAGCAAGAAAAAAAAAATCCGGATAGAGCAAAAAGGAAAAAGGGTATAATCCTTTCGCCCCACGTTGGGCGCCAAATTATGTAATGAACACAACTAAAAACAGTTGTTGGTGCTAATTTTTTATGAAGACAAGAGCTTCGTGGAACTAGAGTAAAGGTAGGACTATGGGAGCCTTTGAAGAACTAGCTACAGCGGGTTGCGGGGTTAGTGTCCTTCTCTACTCGAGCCATGTCCATATTACATAAATTATTGTAGACTCCCGATTTATTTAAAGGATAAAATACATTTGGACAAAGATTAAAAAGTGGTGCAAAAGTTTCTTGAAACAACCCCTTGAAATTGAAGAGAATATCTAATGGTGTCCTTCGAAAAACAAAACTTTACAATATATATTGACTCTTCATTGTGAAGAAAGATTCATCGCCTTATATAATGGCAACGAAGGACTCTCTGATGTTGTGAGAGCCATGCCTCTATACCCTCACCAACCTACATCCTAATGGCATATATTTTGATATTTTAGGATCCCATATAAGATCACTCACCCCAATATAAAGTCCCTAATCCATCATATGAGAAACGTCTTTTTAAAGTTTTTAGCAATTCATTTTAGAATTATATAAAATTCATATTTATTCAAAACATAGTTTTTTAATATATTTGTACGAGTAAGGGATTACATAAGATTCTATCAGCAGTCTTTTAAGTACTAAGTATGGGTATAATATTCATGTAAATTTTAACGACTAATGGTAATGCTTCGTTTAATGATATCTTACATGGCAATTTTTTTATATTCTGTTAATCCCATAAAGGGTTAATAGTACGTAAAAGTATCTAATATGTTCAAAAGAAATTCTTTTCTCGTTTGTTCAGATATTTTGGTTTTGTTTTTTTTTTTTTTTTTTTTTGACTAGAAGACAAAATAGACAGACATTGAATGTTCTGTTATCAAAACAAAAAAAGAAACTATTCTAGTGATGAGAGATATTGTATATACATATGTATGTTAATGCAAAAAAAAAATAATAATAATCATGTATAACACTTTATAACATTCATATGATCTCTCCCGCTTTTCTCTCTGATCAGTACAACAAATTTATGATTAGGACAAAACAAAATCCGATCAAATCAAATGTATGAATGTAAAAAGGCACAGAAAAAAATAAAAAAAACACACTTACCAACATACGTCGATCGTAGTGAAGGCCTCCATTAGATGAGTATGCTGCAGATTTGTTTTTGCTAAAGGTGGCTATAGATTTCATAAAGTATTGTTGTTTTGCTGATCGTACAGTAATAGACGAAATTAATATAATATTAGGAAAATTATGCATATATTTTGATTCATTATCTATGGAATTGAATTGTTATAAGAAGGCTATTATAATTTTTAATTCATGATGGAACCATATATAAAAATTCAAATAAGTTCATAAAAAATAGATAATGCATCAAAATATTTTCTTTAAAACTAATTAATACTTAGCGAGTAAGACTTTCAAGTGAAATTTTGTCCATTTAGGTAATGTTAAGAGTTTCATCAGTTTTCATAGTTCATGTGGTTTGATTTTTTTTTTTTTGTCTTCCTAAAAAGTTGATAACCAAGGTGAACGAGATGTGAGGACTTTCTAAGATGATGAGAAGTAGCTCGGCCTAGAACTGGGGTGATTGCATCTAATTCTTCCTTCTTAATTCATTTGGATATGATGGTTATGATGATCGTTGGTTATGCACAATTGGAGTGGCAATTGTTTGTGGTTTCAATGACGTCTATGCAAGAAACTCAATGTCGATGTGAAAGCCAATAAGGTTCATGAATGTTTCCAAACACACACTCCACATTATAAAGCTGACGGACGTTTTGGTTTTGACGATTCGGATTATTAAAAGGCCAAATTGGTTTGATTTTTTCAGGCGTTTCACTGAATAGATGGAATGCTTTGACGTATCGTGTAAATAATGCCGATCAGAATTTGGAATATTGGCCTAACTTCAGTTCCACAGGTGTCTGGTGACGAATAAGAGAATACCGGTAGTTCACCAGGGACTATTAATTGTTTCCTTTTGTGTATGGAGGCAGTTTGTAATGCACCTAACGTGGATGTGTAACTCAAGTCAAATTGGTGACCACATATAAGTGAAGGTTGATTCGATGGTTGTGAAATCTTGCTTTATGTAATGTTATTTGTACAGGAATGTTGACAACTGACACTCGACGGGTGTGAGTTTTTCAAGTTTGTGTGGATTTGTGGCGATAGGAACTAGGCTTTGTTTTCCAAAGATTTATAGTCGTGTGCTTACCCTATAGGCAAAGCACTACACTCTTTGACACGACTGGTCGAAACACTCCACCACTTGTTCCCAAAACAAAATCCAGAATAAAAAATTTACTATTCACTTTCACGTAAGATGAGGTATTCGTAATTTATGCCTATTCGAAAGTCCCGTTACGAATGATAGGGGCTTTATATCAGGCACAATTAAAGTAATTGTTGGAGGTATGCAATGATACTTTACTAAATACGATCACTTTGAATTTTCAAGATTAAATTGATACTTAAAATGTTGATGTATTCTCCTCGAAAGATTGGTAATAAAGGAAAGTTTAGAAGTTGGTCGCGGATCAGCAAGCCTTTGATATTAATAAGGAATTGATAATATAATAAAATGTCAAAAGGTTGTTCTTGGTGTTGGAAAACGTTTTTGTTTTAACCGATAAGTATCGAAAGATATCTGATATAGATACATATTATGAAAGGGTTAGACGATTTTATTTGAATTAAATCCACCTTAATATCCAAGAATTTCAGTCAAATATTCTTTTATAAGAAAGAAATATTGCATGTTGATAAATTTCAGCATCTTATTAGGACTAATTACAGGCATATGTATGTACAGTACTTCTGTGTTAAAGGAGACAACTCTGAAAGAGCTTGAAAATGTTAAGACATATGTATGTTATTTGGGCCACGATCAAAACAGAAGAGAAAAAAAAGCTTTGTATTTTACAGTTGTTGAAGATCATTGTTCTATCTAACAAAAGCAAATGAAAAAAGTGGAGAAACAAGAATAAATCAAATATCAAAGGATATTAAAACCTTTTATGAATTTTATTAGTTTTATCCAAATAATTGGTTAATATGTTGTCTGTGTGGATTTAAAGTCGACTTTTTACGGGTCAAGTGAACTACGACGAACGAGGAGAAAATCGACGCAAATTGGCTTCAACAAATCTCATGCAGATATTCGATTGTTCAGATCAAAACAAAAAGTGAAAAAATCTTTTTAATATTTTGTGTGTTTTTGCCGGTGTAAAGACAATTGTGGTTATGTCAATATTATAACAAATAAATATATTGAATTTTGGTTTGTGAACCAACAAAATTCTAATAAAATCTGTTTTTATTTTGGTTTCGGTAACAGTGTCCACCACAAGCTATAATACAGTGCGTCACCTTTAGGTGTTGTTGTGACGCCTTTCCCAATCCATCATATTTCCTGTATGGCAGTAATATCGGCCTTGTACTTTTCAAGTACGTCTGCCAATGCGAAGACTGCACCTTCTCTATAAAGAGTGCGAACATTCCAGGTGCAGATTCGCAGATCATGGTCCTTAAAACGTTTGCGGGGTTCGTCAACTTTAGAGGGGTTTGTTTTTCTTTTCTTTCGTTTTTTCATAGTAGGATGTTTTTTCTAGGGGAGGGTTACTAACCCGACGCCCAAACCCAAGTTTTTAACGTTCTTATGGGTGAACGCGCGGCACATGTTAGCTCACTACCTTTAACGGGTGTTAAAGGCAGTTCCCCAGGTGACACCACGGGGAGGTCAGTGTCCACTTGAGATGAAAGAGGGACCAAGATAAATCCTGGGCTTTGCCATGGTCAAGACCGGTGCTTGGTATCATTCATCCCCTACGTCACTGAAACTATTACTTATCATAATAAATATGAAAAATATTTTTATCTCTACGGAAAAAAATCGGGGTTCAAATTGTTAATCGATGTGTGCACTGAACGGCACTCAAAGAAAGATTACATACCAAATGTCAACCATTTCGGTTTGATAATGATGCTGAAAGCTTCAAACTACCGAAAATTGAGAGGTACCCTTCTATTAGGGCTATATGAAATCGTGTTTCTATAGCAACAATTCTCTCATTGAAGATAGTGTACCCCCTTCGGCAATTTCGGTTTGATAATGACTTTAAAACCATAAAATTGAGGAAAATCGGGATGGACAGATCTATGAGGACTATATAAAGAGTATTACCTAGACCTATAAATTTCATGGAGACGTTTAAATACCTCCAATAAAACTAAATGCCAAATTCCAGGCATTTTGGTTGGATATTGAGGCCCCAAACATCAAAATACCGAAAACCGGGATGTACCGTCCTATGGAGTCTATATGGAAACGTCGACCTATACTGATAATTCTCGTCTGGAATGTTTTTCACCCCCATCGAAGACCAAACATCAAATTTCATCCATTTCGGGTTGATAATGATAATAAGGCTGGGTATTATTTAACAAATATCAACTGTCAATCCTGCATCACTGGTGTTGTTGAACAATAAAATAATTAAAATAAAACGAAAATTCATTGTTTTATTTAAACAAGACCTACAGCCGAACTAAACCACAAAAATAAATATTTTTTAATATTAAACAAGTAAGAACGGCGTTAAGTTTGGCCGGGCCGAACTTGTTATACCCTCCACCACGAAATGTATGGAAGTAAAATGGAAAAATTAGTTTCAATTCAATTTTAGACGCAAAGAAAATTCAATACCAAATTTCAGCCATTTTGGTGGAATATTGAAGCCACAATATTCAAAATACCGAAAATCGGGAGATACCTTTCCATGGGGGCTATATGAAGGTGCGGACCTATACCGACAAATTTTGAGTATCTCTAACCAAGTCTAAATACCAAATTTCAGCCATTTCGGAGGAAAATTGAGGCCACAATCTTCAAAATACCGAAAATCGGGAGGTACCGTTCTATGGAGACTATATGAAGGCGTGGACCTATATGACAAATTTAAGGAGGAAAGTTGAGAACCCCCAACGATGTCTAAATACCAAATTTTAGCCATTTCGGAGGAAAGTTGAAGACACCACACTTCAGCCATTTCTGTGCAATATTGAGGCCACAACGTTCAAAATACCGAAAATTCAGAATACCGTTCTATGGGGGCTATATGAAGGCATGGACCGATACCGACAAAGTTTTATACCCCCAACGTAGACTAAGTACCAAATTCAAAAAACATTCAAAATACCGAAAATTGGGAGGTACCGTTCTATGGGGGCTATATGAAGGCGTGGACCGATATAGCCCATTTTCAATACCAACCATCCTGCAAGTAATAAAAACTTCTATACCAAATATTGACTCTCTATCTTTAAAATTGCGAGCTGTATCTTGATTTTAACAGACAGACAGACGGACGGTCGGACAGACGGACATGGTTAAATCGACATAGAATTTTGGGCCGATCAATAATATATATACTTTATAGGGTCTCCGACGAATATTTCGATGTGTTACAAACGGAATGACAAATTTAATTATACCCTCCATATGGTGGAGGGTATAAAAAACTTTAACGCCATCTACACCGAGTACATTTTGCAAAAAGTGGCTAAGTGACCCTATGCTGCATAATTTCCAATAATGCCAGAACTGGGAACTTCTCTGTCATGATAGAGAAAATTTCTAGCATGGGAGAAAACTGCGGTTCTCTACAAAAGACCCTCTATATATTAGGGAATAGCCCCGATATCTAGCAGACACAATATCGCAAATTGCATCAGGGGAAGCGTCAGTAACTCTTTTTTCATATGTAGGCTACTTTGCCGGTATACGAGGGGCACTAAAAACCTTCTGGCCTAGGCAACACGCATTTTTTTGAAAGTTTGACAGTTTTTTAGCCTAAGCGTACTCAGGACAGTTTGACATACGACCATGTGCTATGTTGTTTACAGTGACTTGAAAAAAATCACTTTGCAAAAAATGGAATTTACCTGTGAAAGTTTTCCTCCTATCATTTTTTAAAAATTTCGGCATGGATAATCACGGCAAGAGTGCATCGATCAAATTAAATATGTGTATATCGATAAAGGGCCATCCTATATCACTATGAGAAACTGGGTTAATAAATTCAATCGTATCCGACAGTCGCAAAAAACGAAAGTCGTGACGGTGGCCCAAAATAGTCCGTTGTGCCAGAAAAAATTAAGCCGTGCATGAACGGATACTACAAGATTGCCATGTTATATTGTGTGAGATAGAGGCATCCTTGGGAATTTCTTCCGTTAACTAAGATTTGATATTTCATGAACACCTGGCCGCAAAAATGGATTTTTCTCGCTAGATTCAGCAAAATTGGTCAATCGCTCAAAAAAGGCTCTTATGTGCAAAAAAATTGTGTATAAGAACGATCGCGGTGTTCCTAACGACATTTCAAAAACAAGCGTTCAAAAACCATTTTTTGAGGTGTCTCAATCAAGCCACTGAAAACAACCCCACACATGGACGCATGTCAAACTGTCCTAAGTACGCTAAGGCTAAAAACTATCAAACTTTCCAAAAAAATGTCAAATGAGGCCTGGCGACACTACGTGTTGCCTAGGCCAGAAGGTTTTTTAGTGCCTCCCGTATGCCATGCAGGAATTAAAATATGGTCCAAAATTAAATTTTTATATCTTTCATACAAAAATAATGGTCCATTTCACGCGCTAAATAATATCAGATCATCGTCCAAAATTGACCTAATCTCTTACCTAGTGCAAAATTTCGTGAATATTGAGCTTTAATTGCGACCTCTAGCGTCTTTATAATTATACTACAAACAAATAACTGTATATATTAGGCTGTAGCTTTGTTATCTGACCTCATACATCAACATAATTGTCATCAATGGAAAGGTCAAGAAATCGTCCTACAAATATAACTCACGTGTGCGAAATGTGTCTTCCAGAAATAAACATTTAAACTATATATTAATAATTTTCACACAAAAGTTGTGGTCCATTCAACCCTCTAAATATTATCTGATCATCATCTCGATTTGCAAGCTTTTACTTTGTCATATACTCTTACCTTATTTAAAATTTCGAGGCGATCGGAATATTATTGTGGCCTACAGAGCCGCTACAAAATTGGATAAAAATAATGTTTTTGGTCCATTTCAACCGCTGAATATTGCACGATCATCACCAATAACAATAGTTGTCTATTCTGGTCTGAACCCGACCTCCATGTACAATTTCGTGACGATCGGCCTGGAGTTTGATTACAATTTATAATGGACAGACGGACGGACAGACGCACATCTCAAAATCGCTTTATCTCGTCGAGATATGAAGATTGGTGTACCATACTGGGGGTCTCCGACGAATATTTCGCGGTGTTACATGAATTTTTGCCACAACAAACTTATAATACCCTTTCCACATAGTGGTGTAGGGTATAAATGGCCAAGTTTAATTTTTGGTGTATATTAACATATGCAGAGCCTGTTTCGGTAAATTTGCTTAAAAATATATGGAAAAGAACTCTTGACCTTTCCATTCATGCAAATTTAAGTTGGGGTTAAATAATATAATTGCCAAATATATATCACAAAAAAATTCTAAAATTGCCTTTTCCATTTCAAAAGAAATGTTGATACTACATCAATGATTTTTGGCACATAGATTAAGAAAAAAACCACGACCACAGCTTCCGCTTAAATTTTTTTTTTTTTTTTTTTTTGAGAAACCCATCGTTGAATCGAGCTAAAACAGTTTATTTTACCGAAATGCGTTCAAAAGTTATGTATAGTACAACTATACGCGATTTACAATACCCCATACCTCAGTTTCAACATTTGTAAGTTAATTTTCTACAAAAAGGTCGATATTTAGGTTAGAACTGCCATGCAGTTATACCATTATTAGTTTTTGGAGGTAAATTCTTCCACTGATCCGAAAAGTTCAGTTCAAACCATTGATCTCAATTTGACATGTATTTAAAACCGCACAGATCCTTCACATTTGCATTATCGACCAGTTCGAATATTTTTAGGAGAATGAAAGGTTTTTAAAACTTTAAAAAATATACGATTCAAATACATACAAATAAATGATCATACGGCTCGGGATAATGACGGACTGCTTTCCAAATGCCCATATAATCAGCGGAAACATCAACCTTTTTATTTTGCAAAACACAAAGGACGTATTACATATAAACACCAAATATAATTTCAATTTTTTTTACAAATGTTGCAATATGCGTGGTATTTCAACACATACATCAAAATAAATAATTAAATTATTACATAGAAATTATCAATTTTTTATGCATAAGTGCGGTCCTTTGTCTCCGTCAAATATCGTCCAAAGTTGTAGCCTGCTTCTTTGCAATATACCCCAACCATGATTGACGTTTATCATTATATCTGAACTACATTAGCTGTAGTATTCATTCAAAATATAACTTTTCCTGTGGACTTACGACCGTTTCGTACTTTTCCGATAGGGGCAAAACATATAGAAAACGCGACACAATACAATTTTCTTTGTATTATACGACCTGTTTTGACTTCTGTAACAAAAACGCGGTTTCCCAAAAAAGTGGACTTACGACCTTTTCGTGCGTAGCAGACGATATGTTTCCACAACAACCCCCAAGGCACATTGAAGAATTCTCTCATTTGAATGAACGCCGATTCATATTGGCTCAATGATGTGGGACCTACTTTTTATCGCCTAGTCCAAACGACGTGTCTTATGACACCACTAATAGATAAGTGTTCCATGGCGGAAATACTCAGAAAATGTAAGCCAGCATTACACAAATGGTATTCGTCACCGCCTAAAATGATGATGTTCTGGTCAGGGATTGAACCATAGAACTTCTGAGTGCATAGCGGACGTGCTTACCACTTCACCACAGTGACTCCCATGGTGATTCTAGTCGATGTTTGCTCCTTGAAACGATCGTACATCCAACACGCTCTATAAATGGCTTCCATGTATCACAACGCACAATGTTGCGAGTTCATATTAACTGTGCCTAAAAATAGAAGGAGTTGTCGTAGGTGCATCAATTTTGGTACACGTACCTATTATTGACTTACAATCTTCAGGACAAAAAATTGGGTTGGTCGGTCCACGTTTTGATATAGCCCCCATAGAACCGTACCTCCCGGTTTTCGGTATTTTGAATGTTTTAGACACAATGACCAACCGAAAGTATTCAAATTGTGGTTAGTCTTCGGCAGAGGTATCAAACATTCCAACAGAGAATTGTGGGCTTAGGTACACTTTTTGATATAGCCCCCATACAACGGTACCCCCGATTATCGGTATTTTGGAGGTTTTAGCCTGATTATCACACCGAAATGGCTGAAAATTGGTATTAAGTTTCCGTTGGGGGACTTATACCCTTCCACCAGAAATATGTCGGTATAGGTCCTCGTCTTCCTATAGCCCCCATAGAACCGTGCCTCCTCATTTTCGGTATTTTGAGTGTTGTGGCCTCAATATCCACCCGATATGACTGAAATTTGGTGTTTAGTCTTCATATTGTTTGTGAGCATATTGAATATATCAAACTCTTGTCTTAATATATGAGAAATTTCCTTTAAAATTTTTTTTTGACCGATTAGTGGTCAAAAAAACGGCCAATTTTTTGTAAAAAATCGAATTTTGATTTTCGCTGTTCACATTTTTTTTTTTTAAATATTTTTAAAATTCTCTCGTTTTAAAGCAAGATTATTAGGTACTTAATAAGCCCACAAAAATATATGATGATCGGTCCATTCGTTTTCGCGCTATAGCCAACACTGCAAAACGATTTGTTAAATAAGGGGGTATCCTCTCAGTGAGGTGGTCGCTGAAAACGATAAATTACACATTCGTCTGCAAACCTCTGCAGCTGGGACCTTTATGTATATATTTGAAGTACTCACTTCTTACTACTCATACAACAAAAAATATCGATATACACTTTTATACCATTTTTCCCCACTCCACTCAATTTCAAATTTGATTCAGAAAATTAATAAACTGGTTGGGTAAATGTAAACACCATATGATTAATATTTACATGCAAACAAAAGTGTAACCAAGTTTATTACATCCCAAGAGAACTTTGGAACCATTTTTGCAGCGACCGTTACTTTTAAATTTTAAATATTAACGCATAATATAATTTATTAATTTTAGAAAAAAAAAAACACAAAAATACGTATTAACTAAAATTGTCGGATTTAAATCCTCATAAAGCAAAAACTACTTCACGTATCAGTACAAAAATTCAGATTTTTCTTAATTAATATGTTTTCTATCACTCCCCATCAATAAATTTGTTCAACGAAGTATTTAGTTTTTCCCATTTTTGGCCACGGTCGTGACACTGTGCGTCGATATTCACCGTCAACGCAGATTGGTCCATACTTGGCCCAACTTGGGTTCGATTATTTTTTGGGGAATGAAATTGGACTCTCTGGATAAGGAATAACCACATTAGGGCTGCAAATATTTGCAAATCTTTTGATGACTGCACTTTTAGAATAAGGGATTTTGCATGAAATTCATACAAATTTAGCTGTGCATTTGGATGGGAGCTAAATCAAAATATGGGCCTATCTTGAGAAATGTTTGCAAGGAGGAGTTCTACCTCCGGAGACACTATAATACCCTGTTATAGCTAAATATGTTATTAAATATGGGATAACAAGTAAAAATTCAAAGAATCGGGGGTACCATAAAAGGGGCTACATCGAAACATAAATCCGTATTGAAAATGTTTTGTAAGAAGATGAACACGGAATGCAAAATTCCGGAATGCATTAATTCAATCACATTTGAACTATTTGGCTATTATGTATGCTTATAATAAATCGAATACGTCTCTGAAATCGTTACAATGCATGCAAAACAAAGCATTAAATATAATCTACAAATTGCCACAGAGATATTCTACCCTTTCATTGTTCAGAGATGTTGCATCAAATATATTACCAGTACATGGTTTACAGATATATCAAATGGTAACATATGTTTTTAAGACTATGTATTAATAAAATTGGCCATCAGACAATTATACTAGAACAGAACCAGAACAATTTTCACACACGAAATAGTAGCAATTTGAGAATTGCACTTTGCAAATTTGAGAAAACTAAACAGAGATTAGACTATATGGGAACTAAGAAATTTAACGAATTGCCTTCTGATATAAAGTCCCTTCAAACCGTTTATAATTTTAAATCTGCCACTAAAAGGTATTTATGTAATAGGATGGAAACATTTTTGATATTAATGACCTAATTATGTACATTTGTAAAAAATATATATTTTTAATATAACTTTTCTGTAATTTATAAATTAAAAAAAATGTTTATTGTAAAAAACTTTGTAATAATTGAACATTTGCCAACTGCCTCTACAATGCCATCAGGTCGCTGAGGCTTTATGTATATTAATGTACAAAATACAGTAAATATGAATAAAAAAACAGCCAAGTTGGTTTAAAAATGTGGTCATGATATTCAAAATACCTTAAATTGGGAGGTACGGTTACATGGGGGCTATATCAAAACGTGCACCTATGTCCATAATTTTTGGTGGAAATATTTTATGACCACTAGGCACCCTAAGTACCAAATTACAGCTAATTTGCTACGAAATGGCTTAAATCCTCAAAATAGCGAAAATCGGGAGGTACCGTTATATGGGGGCTATACCAAAACATTACCCTATATTGTTCATATGTGGCCCATTTTTACCCTCAGGTACAAGCTGAGTTTGTACAAAATTTCAGTGACGTATCTCAATTCGTTTGCAAGTTATTAATTTCGCGCCGCTAGATCAGTGCTTTCGACCACCGCACGATGGGGCCAATAGCAGGTTTTCGAGGCAAAAAGTCAATTTTTGAAGTGAACAATTTGAAAAAAATTATAACAGATTTCGATTGCCAACACTCTGAATCACTAAAAATAAAAAATAATTCAATCTGGTAACATCACATAGCGACATACTGATCTGGCAATGGTGACATATTTTCTTATGCATCATTTTCCGACATTCATTATAAATAAGTAGTGAAAGCATTTTAGGCGCCAAAAAGAACATTTCAACATTTTTATATTTTTTAAACATGGAAAGCTCTTCAATGGGTATGTAAAATAAGATAGTGTTAACAAATAATAAAAATGTTATGTGTGGTAAATGTATTTTTGAGTTAAGATGTTATGTCTTTTTTGGAGTATTTTGCTTTGTTATCCATGTGTTCTCGGGAGTATAACTTTTGAGATCTAGGTAGATCTAGGATATTATATATATGTGGTGAAAGGTATTAATGTGTACTATCATTTTGTGAAAAAATTAGCTGCGCCTATCTGCGCCTTATCATAAAAATCTGATTTCAGATGTCGTAATACTTAAAAATATGCACATTTTTATGTTTTGGTTGGCGAATAATCGGAAACCCAATAATGTTACCAATTGGATTTCGGAAGAATGTAAAAGACGTATATAATAATAATAATAATAATAATAATAATAATAATAATAATAATAATAATAATAATAATAATAATAATAATAATAATAATAATAATAATAATAATAATAATAATAATAATAATAATAATAATAATAATAATAATAATAATAATAATAATAATAATAATAATAATAATAATAATAATAATAATAATAATAATAATAATAATAATAATAATAATAATAATAATAATAATAATAATAATAATAATAATAATAATAACAATAATAATAATAATAATAATAATAATAATAATAATTTTTTATTTTTTTATTTTTTTGCGTGTCGAGATGGGAAAATGCTTTACGCATCTGGCGATGTCGTCACAATCGTCGTATGCCGGACTCGAGTCTTATACCGGCTAAAAACCCACCTCCTTTCACCCCGGGGATTACCACCACCTCGGAACCGCTTTCGCATTACTTTGAGGTGGAACCCCTAATTGGTGTCGGTGCACCATTTCATCTTGTTTTTACCTGCGTCCAGGCCCCGCGCTTGCTCATTGAGTACTTCCATCAAGATCTTTCTTCTTCTCTCGCAGAACATTTTCTGCAAAGATCTTTATACTTTCCCAGCTTCTTTCATCTTGCAACATTTTGATAACAATATTGCCACTACTCAGTTCTCCAACCTCTGTTTCCAGTAGTGCTCGTCTGGAAGCCCACCTTTCACACTTCAGAAAAGTATGTTCAGCGTCATCAAACACTTCTTCCTCTTCGTAGATGCAGTACGGTGTACTGCATTTCCCCATGCGGTACAGGTACTTTCGGAAGTAACCGTGTCCCGAAAGCATCTGCGTTATGTAGTAATTTACCTCGCCGTGTTTTCTGTTAGACCATATTCGGAGATCAGGGATCACCTTGTGTGTCCATCTTCCTTTTGTTCCGTTCGTCCACCGGAGTTGCCATATATCCATTGTTTCATCTGGTATGACAAGTGTATCGTCTGATTGGGCTACATTTTCTGATTTTGCGATGTAAGCCTTTCGTCGCTTGATTGCCTGCAAATCGATAGGAATCATGCCAGCTATTACCAGGACGGCTTCTGCTGATACGGTGCGGTATGCTGATGTCACGCGCAGCAGTTCTTTGTACACCTAATAATTTTCTCGCTCGCGACTGCTTTTCCAGCGTCGGTGCCCAGATTTCACATCCATAAAGGAGTATGCTGTTTATCACCTCCATGAGTAGTTTCCTTCTGCTCGGTAGGGGGACCACCAGTGTTTGCCATCAATCTACTCATTTGAGCTGTTATCTTTGCCGCCTTTGTTGTTGAATGCTCAATCTGTTTGGCGTAAGTAAGCTTTGTGTCCAACCTCATTCCTAAGTATTTGAGGAAGGGCTTGGTGGGGATATAAATAATAATAATAATAATAATAATAATAATAATAATAATAATAATAATAATAATAATAATAATAATAATAATAATAATAATAATAATAATAATAATAATAATAATAATAATAATAATAATAATAATAATAATAATAATAATAATAATAATAATAATAATAATAATAATAATAATAATAATAATAATAATAATAATATAATAATAATAATAATAATAATAATAATAATAAAATAATAATAATAATAATAATAATAATAATAATAATAATAATAATAATAATAATAATAATAATAATAATAATAATAATAATAATAATAATAATAATAATAATAATAATAATAATAATAATAATAATAATAATAATAATAATAATAATAATAATAATAATAATAATAATAATAATAATAATAATAATAATAATAATAATAATAATAATAATAATAATAATAATAATAATAATAATAATAATAATAATAATAATAATAATAATAATAATAATAATAATAATAATAATAATAATAATAATAATAATAATAATAATAATAATAATAATAATAATAATAATAATAATAATAATAATAATAATAATAATAATAATAATAATAATAATAATAATAATAATAATAATAATAATAATAATAATAATAATAATAATAATAATAATAATAATAATAATAATAATAATAATAATAATAATAATAATAATAATAATAATAATAATAATAATTATTATAATAATAATAATAATATAATAATAATAATAATAATAATAATAATAATAATAATATAATATAATAATATAATAATGGAAAAGGAAAATGCTTGGTCAATCATTTTCCTGAAATCGGGCGAACATATATATGGGAGCTATATCCAATTCTGAACCGATTTCAATATGATTTGCCAAAAATGTTTCTAGACCAAAATCCGTCACACATTTCAAATTTCATCAAGATTGAACATACATAGCGGGATTGGTGCACCAAATACCTAAAATCGGGCGAAAATATATAAATATATATAAATATATAAAATCTGAACCGATTTCAATATAACTTGGCAAACTTATTTGTAGTCCTAATTCCGTGGTATTTTCCAAATCGCATAAAAATTGGGCAGAATTGGCGTGTTTGGTCCATCAATTGCTTGAAATCGGGCGAACATATATACGGCAGCTATATGTATATATGAACCGATATGAACCAAATTTGGCATATTAGTTTCTAAGCCCATTATAAACATCAGTACAAAATTTGGAAGGTCTAGCTTGCCCCAGTGATTTGTTGCCTCGAAAACCTGTCATTGGCCCCATCGTGCACCGTGCGGTGCCGAGGTAGACGAAGGCTTTTACTACCTCAAATTTATATGAACCAACGTCAACAGTTGGCCCGATCTCTATGGACGCAATGCGCGACGACACCATTAACTTTGTCTTCTCGCCGTTTACCGCCAGACCCACTTTAGCAGATTCCCTTTCGACTTTTGCAAAGGTATCAGTTACTTCCATTACCGATCGTTCCATGATGTCAATATTATCGGCATAAGCAACTAACATATGGCTGTTTGTATATATTGTGCCACTTCTTTTCACCTTCGCATCTCGTATAACCTTTTCCAGCAGAATGTTGAAAAGATCACACGAGAGGCCATCACCTTGCCTGAAACCTCTTTTGGTACCAAACTCTTCGGAGAGGTATTTTGCCACCATTAACAACTTTATGTTGCCTGACCGGAAAAAATTATATTCAATTATACGTCAGGAGGCTGTGGGTGCCTTCGCCTTCACCAAATTTTTTATTTAAAAAAAAACTTTAACTGCAGCTGTCGTCAAAGTTTTGGTGTGATGGTATAGGGTATAAAAAATTCAATTGGACAATTAATACGCTGAGGCTCCACGCAATTTTCAATAATGCCAGAACTGGGAATTGCTCTGTCATGATGGAGACAATTTGTATCATGGGAGGAAACTGCGGTTCTCTACAAAAAAAAACTCACAATATATTAGGGAATAGGCCCGATATCTAGCAGACACATTATCGCAATTTGCATCAGGGGAAGCGTCAGTAGCTCGTTTTTCATATGTAAAATATCATTAAGGTCAATCTTATGGAGAATTTTCACAGCCACAACATTTGCTTATGTCTATTTACACAGGACTCGCGGTTTCCAAGCAAAATCGTGAAAACCTAAAGAACCCCTAAAATGTGAACTTAAATCGCGATTTATTTGAAAATCCCTCCGGCGATTTTGGGAATTTCTTCCGTCAACTATGATTTGATATTTCATGAACACCTGGCTGCAAAATGGATTTTTCTCGCTGGATCCAGCAAAATTGGTCAATCGCTCAAAAAAGGCTTTTGTGGATACATATGTGCAAAAAAATTGTGTATAAAAACGATCACGGTGTTCCAAACGACATTTATAAGATCGTCACAGACGACGAATCTTGGATCTACGCTTAGGAACCCGAAACAAAACAGGAATCGACCATTTGGGTCTTCGAAAGCAACCCCAATCCAACGAAAGTTGTTCATGGAAGAAGACCTTTAAAGCAAATGGTACGGCTTGAGATATGTTGGACGGTTAATTCTGAGTGTTACAGTGCAATTTGTTTGCCTGAACTCTCTTGAGAAATTCGAAAAACGAACAATATGCTGTAAAAGCCACTGAAAACAACCCAACACATGGACGCATGTCAAACTGTCCTAAGTACGTTTAGGCTAAAAACTGTCAAACTTTCCAAAAAATGTCAAATGACGCCTGGCGACACTGCGTGTTGCCTAGGCCGGAAACTTTTGTAGTGCCCCTCGTATGCCCTTCAGAAATTAAAATATGAACCAAAATTAAATTTTTATATCTTTCATACAAAAGTAATGGTCATCGTCCAAATTTGTAGGCATCTTCTTCGACCTAATCTCGTGACTATTGACTAATGAGCTATAATTGCGACCTCTAGCGTCTTTATGATTACACTACAAACAAATAACTGTATATATTAGGCCGTAGCTCTGTTATCAACATAATTGTCATCAATGGAAAGGTCGAGAGATCGACTTCCAAATATAACTCACGTGGGCGAAATGTGTCTTCCAGAAATAAAGATTTAAACTGTATATTAAAAATTTCCACACAAAAGTTGTGGTCCATTCAATCCTCTAAATATTATCTGATCATCATCTCGATTTGCAAGCTTCTTCCCTGTTATATACTCTTAACTTATTTAAAATTTCGATGCGGTCGGAATATTATTGTGACCTACAGTGCCGCTACAAAATTGGATAAATATTATTTCACCCGCTAAATTTGCACGATCATCACCAATAGAAATAGGTGTCTATAACAATAGGCGTCCATGTAAACTTTCGTGAAGATCGGTCCACAATTGCGGCATGGAATTTGTTTATAATTTATAATGGACAGACGGAAGGACAGACACACATCTGAAAATCGCTTTATCTCGTCGAGATATGAAGATTGGTATACCATACTGGGGTCTGCGACGAATATTTCGCGGTGTTACATGAATTTTTGCTAAAACAAAAGTTTAATACCGTTTCCACATGGTGGTGTAGGGTAGAGTTGGGCAATCTAGTTCCCGGAGCGGATCGATCTTTCTAGTTCCTTTTTCCCAAAAGGTACTAGTTCCTTAAAGTAGTTCCTAGTCCTAGTTCTCTTTCATCGTTCTTTTCATTCCAAATAGTTCCGAGACCGAAATAGTTCAACTAATATTTCTCTTTCATCGATCTTTTCGTTCCAAATAGTTCCGAATAGTTCCACGAATCTTTCTCTTTCGTCGCTCTTTTTGTTTTTTTTCGTTCCAAATAGTTCCGAGACCGAAATGTTTTCATTGTTTGGTGGATGAATTGACATAAAAATAAATAAATTGCAGCGAACAAACAGCAACAACGAAAGATCGACGTAGGCGTTACATTGAAGGAACGAGAAAAACGAAAGGAACTATATGAACTAAAGGATCTATATAAACGCAATAGCTGGATATATTTCCAATAGTTCCTTGGAACTTGTTCGTTCCGGAACTACACAACTCTAGTTTAGGGTATAAATAGCCTATTTTAATTTTTGGTGCATATATAATTTATGCAGAGCATATTTCGGTAAATTTGCTTAAAATTTGCAAATTAAATTTGGGGTTAAATAATAGAATTGCCAAATATATACATATGTGGGTTAGAACTGCCATGCAGTTATACCACTATTATTTTTTGGAGATAAATTCTTCCACTGATCTTCAGTTCAAACCATTGATCTCAATTTGGGATGTATTTAAAACCGCACAGATCCTTCACACTTGCATTATCGACCAGTTCGAATATTTTTAGAAAATGAAAGTTTTTTAAAACTTTAAAAAATATACGATTCAAATACATACAAATAAATGATCATACGGCTCGGGATTATGACGGACTGCTTTCCAAATGCCCATATAATCAGCGGAAACATCAACCTTTTTATTTTGCAAAACACAAAGGACGTATTACATATAAACACCAAATATAATTTCAATTTTTTTTACAAATGTTGCAATATGCGTGGTATTTCAACACATACATCAAAATAAATAATTAAATTATTACATAGAAATTATCAATTTTTTATGCATAAGTGCGGTCCTTTGTCTCCGTCGTCCAAAGTTGTAGCCTGCTTCTTTGCAATATACCCCAACCATGATTGACGTTTATCATTATATCTGAACTACATTAGCTGTAGTATTCATTCAAAATATAACTTTTCCTGTAGACTTACGACCGTTTCGTACTTTTCCGATAGGGGCAAAACATATAGAAAACGCGACACAATACCATTTTGTTTGTATTATACGACCTGTTTTGACTTCTGTAACAAAAACGCGGTTTCCCAAAAAAGTGGACTTACGACCTTTTCGTGCGTAGCAGACGATATGTTTCCATAACAACCCCCAAGGCACATTGAAGAATTCTCTCATTTGAATGAACGCCGATTCATATTGGCTCAATGATGTGGGACCTACTTTTTATCGCCTAGTCCAAACGACGTGTCTTATGACACCACTAATAGATAAGTGTTCCATGGCGGAAATACTCAGAAAATGTAAGCCAGCATTACACAAATGGTATTCGTCACCGCCAACCATAGAACTTCTGAGTGCATAGCGGACGTGCTTACCACTTCACCACAGTGATTCTAGTCCACAGTGATTCTCCCGTGGTGATTCTAGTCGATGTTTGCTCCTTGGAACGATCGCTCTATGAATGGCTTCCATCTATCACAACGTGATCAATTAGATTTCTTGTTTTCTCGTCTGGAAACAGCCAGGTACCTTATGCATGTCGAGATGTTTCACAGTGGAGACTGAATTTCCCCACTGTTATTATCACGCCCACGCCAAAGTTATTATCCTTTCTAATTTTGGCTTTAATATCGCTTAGAATAATTTTAATGTCATGGGCCGGACAAGGGAGATAGTATGTTTCTTTGAAGCGCTCGTAAAATGTATCTTTCGTCTACTCTTCCTTGTCTTCAGTGGGAGCATGAATGCAAATAAAACTGATGTTGAAAAATCTGATCTAAAATCACACACAGCTAAACTTATGATTTCTATATGAAGGCTTCAAAAATGTTGTAAATAGTGTAATATGTAACCAAAACAGTTTCGATGTATTTTTGCTATTACGAAGTTCCAAGGAAAGGTGTATCCAAACAAAGTAAGAAATCAACAATAATAATAATACATTTTTTTCACTCATTCCATTACATCTGCAATATTCTTTACAAAACATCAATCTTTTGCTTTTGCTGAAGGCAAAGAACAAATCTTTTTGTTCAATTTCCAAAACAATGGAATTTAAGACAAGGTGCAAAAATAGGATGGAACTCATTGTACAAAAGAATCAAATCATAGAGACAAAGTAAAATAGTAAAGAGAAAACACCCTCAACTGCAAGAACATTTGCCAAAAACATACATATTGGCAAGTGTCCTAGATTCCAAAAAGAGAAGTACACTATGAAGGAGGAGAAGAATAAAGGAATGATCACAAATAAGGACACCTGCCTTAATACAATTGCAAAGCCATACTCTTAGGTACCATCATGCTCATACTATGCGATTTTATGAATGAAATTCCATACGATGAATTCACTGGAAATTTTGGGAAAATACCATTCATAAATGATGAGAATTTACAAAAATCATGGTAATGAGAAAAATTTGCTTGCAAGGATGTGATTACGACAAGTACCCTATACTCAACAGGTAGCAGGTACACAAACCACAATGATCGAGATCGCTCTGTGTGTGTTTTTTCTATTTACACTGCAAACCAGGTCATTATCCTAATCACATAACGACAAGTGGCGTGTGTCAACAAGACGCTGACACAACACAAATTAGGTAGAAAATCCAAAAGGATGATGATAGCTACAGGGAAAAACTGGGAAGATAATTGGAAAAAGTGTTATGGGAAATTCCCATACTCATGAATGAGTTACAGCTACAAAAATACGCACATACCTGAAACTCCGTGGAGATCATAAACACATTTCCGCGTTCTTTCCTTTATGAGCGAGCAATGGTTGTGCGGAACGCGGAAGATAAGATGATGATTAAAGTCACCAACATAACATTGTAAATAAATATGACGGCAATTATAATTGGATTTCCCTTGAAATGGGAATTTTCGTAAGTGATTTCCAACCAGGTAGCGCGGAACAGACGTTTTGGAAATCACACATGTTTTTAATTGGCAATTGCTGCTTATCCTGATCATAATCATCAGCAGCAACATCATCAAATCGGGAAAGTTCATGGCATTATCAGGTATTTATTTGTTCGCCTGATAGGGATTTAATCGAGTGTTTGCCAAGTGATTAAAATGTGATTAAATAATCGACTGACTTTTGTAATTGGATAATTTGGAAATTTGTCAACACAACAACGGCTGGCTGGTAATTTGTTTTTGGAAATTTAATCAATATCCGGAGTAGAAAATGTACTTGCCATTTAGATAAGAATTTGTAGTTTTTGGTGAAAATTTCCTTTGCGCTATAGGAAATCCCTTAACTTATTTTCCCATAGAGGGAAAATCACTTTGTCGTTTACGGTGTGAGTGAGTCATGATAGAGGATATGAAGCGAGAGCGACTATTACGCATTTTATGCGGGAAGTGAAATATTTTCCCATCACACCCAATAATGATTTCGACTTAGGTATGAGAGTGTTTAGCGGAAATAGGAAAATTTTCAATTTGTTTTGCAAAAAGTGCTATGGAAAATTTCTTCCCACAAACTACAAAATTCACCACATTGATTCTATATGTGTAGCATGCAATTTCGGGTTTTATCATCAACAACATTCCATGTAGATGTGGGTTTTGTCAACGCGATTTCTTATATTGCGGACTCTTTGGAATGTTTTGATTTCTCATCTAGTTGAGAATAGTTTTATGAATGTTATTTTATTGTAGTAAGGGGTTTATCATTTTTACAGAGGCAGGACTAATTTAAGAAAATAATATTATTGTTTTAGGTTATCCAAAAAGTGTGAAATGAAAAGAATTTCTGTATTTTTAAATCATTCTAGAATAATCCATTATAAAAATTTAATTCATCCAACGTAAACAGGAGGTGCGATGATATGGAACTTGGATTTATATTTCAACTTCTCGAATGAAATGTTTTTTGTTTTTTGTGTATCCACCAAGAAGCCCAAGTAAGAAATTATTTCCAGATAGGAGGAAAGTATTTAAATTATTTTAGGGTTGTAACCTCAACTAGCAAAAAATTTACCATTGAAAAAACTACGAAGATGATTTACTAATCCACTAAATATTTACGAACCCCGCAAGCGTTATTAAACATTAAACAAAAATATTTATTTCGGACATTTGCAATACTCCTCATTATGTGTTCGAAACTTACAGCGATCCAAATCATGTTTTCGGAGATAACATCATTCACATTTGTTGTTAAAACAAGAAAAAAGGTATCAGTGAGCTTTGGCGTCACCTAAATTCCCTCAATCTTCGGCATTACTAAAAAAAAAAACAAGTAAAAAAGCGTTAAGTTCGGCCGGGCCGAACTTTTCATACCCTCCACCATAAAATATTCTGAACTAAAATGGAATAATTAGTTTTCATTCCTGTCCCCAACTTTAAGTGGGTACGTTAAAATGTCAGATAATGTACATAAAATGTTTCATTCGGTAGGCCCTTTTTTATGGTGCCTATATCTAACTATGTGTGTTGACAATTTTTGGTGGGCTAGAAATTGGGAGGTACCTTTATATAGGGGAACTTCAAATGTCATTAACAGCTAGTTCGGAGGTATGTGGTCTATACGAAAATATGAACTTAAATGAACAATTTTTGTTGGCTTTTAAATTTCAAATTACAGAAAGTTCGTCTAAAAATAAAGCTAAGGTACGGAAAATCGGGAGGTTTGTTTTGGGGATATACCAAAACATGGACCTACGTTCGGTTAAACATTTTAAGTAAAATCCTCGAAGTACCGAAAATTGGGAAGTATCGTTATATTGGGGCTATGTTGAAAATTGTTGATGCAGATGTGTGGTGACCACTACAACCTTCAAGTGTCAAATAACAGTTAGTTCGGTTAAAAATTTTAGCTAAAATTGCCAATTACTGAAAATTGGGAGGTACCTTTATATGGGAGCTATATCCGAACATGGACCTATGTTGACAATTTTTGATGGAGAGGTGTTGTGGACCCTCAAATGTCAAATTACAGCTAGTTCGGTTAAAAATTGAAACTAAAATTGCCAAATTACTGAAAATCGGGAGGTACCGTTATATGAAGGATATATCCAAACATGGACCTATGTTGACAATTTTTGATGGAGAGGTTTTATGAACACTAAGAACTTCAAATGTCAAATTACTGCTGGTTCGGTTTAAAATTGTAATTAAAATCATCAAATTACTGAAAATCGGGAGATACTTTTATATGGGAGTTTTATCAATACATCGACCTTTCTTGACAATTTTTGGTGGAGAGGTGTGGTGACCACTAAGAATTTCAAATGTCAAATGTTCAAATTACAGATAATTCGGTTAAAATTTGTAGGTATGTGGATACCGAAATCCGTTATACCGAGGTACCGTTTTATAGGACTTTACCAAAACATGGACCTACGTTCATAATTATTTCGAATTATTTCGTTTTTTGGTCACTAAGAACCCTGAATATCAAATTATAGCTAATTCGGTCTAGAAATGTGAATTTAAACGTCAAAATAACTGAAATCGGGCGGTACCGTTATATGGGGGCTATTCCAAAACGTGGACCTATGTCCACTAGTTATATAAATTTATTGACATTTAAGAATCCTAAATTTCAATTTATAGCTAAATCTCAAAATACCGAAAATCAGGAGGTACCGCTTTGATGTAGCTAAAAACGTCAAAATACCGTAAATCAAGGGGTACCGTTATATGGGGGCTATACCAAAACGTGGACCTATGTCCACAAGTTTCGTTATATAAGTTTATTGACACTTAAGAACCCTAAATGTCAAATTATAGCTAAATCGGTCTGAAAATGTAGCTAAAAACGTCAAAATACCGTAAATCGGGGGGTACCGTTATATGGGGGCTATACCAAAACGTGGACCGATATAGCCCATCATCGAACTTGACCTGCCTGCAAACAAAAGACGAATTTTCCCAAAATTTCGTTCTATCTCCATTTTTGTGGATGCTAGATTGATTACCACAGACGGACGGACGGACGGACGGACGTGCACAGATCGACTCAGAATTTTACCCTGATCAAGAATATATATACTGTATAGGGTCGCAAATGAGCATTTCAATGCGTTACAAACGGAAAAACAAACATAATATACTATGGTGGAGGGTATAAAAAAAATAACAGGAGTGATGGATCTGAATATATTATGAACAGATCCCTCTTTAGCATGTTTGTAGTTCACAGGAAAAGTTTTGAAATTTTCCAGCGTAATTTTAAGCGTTGTGGGGTGGAACCCAAAAGATAATCCTTCTTCCTCTATAAGGACTACTAAAAACTTTAGTGCGAGAGATGTATGAATGCGTTACCCTAAAAATTGGGACATTTCGGCGCCCATATCTCGTGAGGTATTGGCTTCCCTTGGCAGAAAAATTATTGTAGAGATAAATACCCCAATTGCACGACATAGACTTGTACACGGTAAACATAATATCGCTGTAAACTGAACCATATCAAAGAGCATCGGTCTGAATTTCCAAATTTTCGAACAGACCCAAAACTGCACTTGGACGCAAATGTTGAGCATTTGTAGAGGAGTTATCCTAAGGAGAGGACCGATATGGGCCATTTTAGAAGTTTAACTAAATTTGGACAAAATGTTGGGAGATCCAAAGTTTGGACCAAATTGGACCGGTAATGTCGGTTGGAATTTGGACCGATATTGCGCATTTTGGAACTGAAACTGAAGTTTGGACAAAATGTGACTAAGGCCAAATTTTGGGCCAAATCGGTTGATAAGTTCTAGAGTTATCGTGCTCTTTATCCACTACATATGGTGCCATAGGGGGTTTTCACCTTTCGGGCTGTTTTCTCAAGAAGTATGGACTTGTCCTTAAAAACCCTTTACCTTCGAACGCAAGTTTCTTCAACAAAAATCAGTTCGGAAGCTGGCCTTAAAGTGAACTTATCCGAAATTTTGTGTGATAGGTACCCGAAGGAGCGCACAATTAAAGTCCGTATTCGAACCTGATCTATATCTAGTAGAAATATTTGGATGTGTAAAGTATGGACCAAATCGGTCGCTCCCTTCAAGAGTTATTGTCCGCACAATTTTCCGAACTTATTTGAACACTTGTGGTGGAGGTACCTGAAGAAGTGGACCAATACGGCTTATCTTCGAACTTAAACTAAGTTTGGAAAAAATATTACGAAAGCCGAATTTTGGACCGAATCCTCAGATCCATTGAAGATTTATCTTGCGCTCCAACCACTACACACTATATCATAGGGTTTTTGCGCCTTCCAGGCTATTTTATCAGGAAGTATGGACTTGCCCCTGATGAAACTTGTATCGTCGTATGGGGGAAGTGAATACAAGTTGTTGAAACAAAAATCAAAGCGATTCGAGAGCAGGTCCTAATCTGAACTTATCCGAAATTTTGTGTGGGAGGTACTCGAAGCAGTGGACTGATTGAGTCCATATTGGGCCCAAAACCGTTATTTCGATGGAGCACATTTTGCCCGTATGAAAGTGTATACATATATCCTCCTTAGCATAAATGCTGAGGGTATAAAAATGGCTTTAATTGGGCTTTACAACTGAGCCGACATTATCCATCTTGGTACTGGAGCTAATTTTTGGGAGTCAATCTTTTATATATTTATCATACCAATCTGATATTTTACTTGGTCACCGAAGGATATCTTTGCCGTATTTTTATACCCTACACCACTATGTGGGGAGGGTATTATAAGTTGGTTTTGGCCAAAAAGTTTGTAACGCATCGAAATAATGGTCGTAGACCCATACTTATATATACCAAAATGAATGTCTCGACGAGCTGAGTCGATCTGGCTATGTGTGTCCGTCCGTCAGTCCGTCCGTCCGTCCGTCTGTCCGTCTGTCCGTCTGTCCATCTAAACCTTGTAATCACGCTACAGGTCGCAATTTTGATCGGATCGTCACGAAATTTTGGATGTTGATGGGGGTCCCGGAGGGGAAGAAGCCTATTGATTTTGGTGGTGGTCGGATAATATTTAGGGGTCGGAAAGGGCAAAAAACTTAGGTGGATAAAAAGACAACGTTTTTTTCCAAAGCCAATATCTCAGCTTTTATATGGGGTATACCAAAACCTGACAATGAAAGCAGAAAATATCACCTTTCTAATGGTGTAAAGTAGGTGCTCGTAGGTGATCAAACAACGAAGATATCGCAATAGTAGCAAATAAAACCCCAATTTTCATTTTTGCGATTTTAATTATATTGACGAATATCACAACTTTGGTTGGGAATTTTCCAAAAGCGAAGGATGACTATGAAAGTAGAAGATCCCGTCTTTACAAAGTTGGAAACTAGGTCGGCGTAGTAAACCAAATAACGGAGATATCGCAATAGTCGGTAATACATCCCATTTTTCTATTTTTTTGGAAATCACGCTACAGGTCGCAATTTTGATCGGATCGTCACGAAAATTTGAGGGTTAATGGGGGTCTCACAGATGAAGAAGCATATTGATTTTGGTGATGGTCGGATAATATTTAGGGATCGGAACGGGCAAACACTTATTTGGAGAAAAGTCAACATTTTATTTCAAAGCCAATATTTCTGTTTCTTTAAGAGGTATATCAAAAGCAAAACCTGGAAAAGAAAGTAGAAAATATCACCTTTACAACGATGTAAAGTAGGTTGTCATAGGTGGTCAAATAGCAGAGATATGGCAATAGTCGATAATGCATCCAATTTTCCTATTTTTTTTGTAATCACGCCACAGGTCGCAATTTTGATCGGATCGTCACGAAATTTTAGGGGTTAATGGGGGTCCCACAGAGGAAGAAGCCTACTGATTTTAATGATGGTCGGATAGTATTCAGGGGTCGGAATGGGCAAAAACTTATTTGGAGAAAAGGTCTACGTTTTATTTCAAAGCCAATATCTCTGTTTCTTTAAGAGATATATCAAAAGCAACCTGGCAAGGAAAGTAGAAAATATCACCTGTACAACGATGTAAAGGATGTTGTCGTAGCTGCTCAAACAACAGAGATATCGCAATAGTCGGTACTGCATCTCATTTCCCGATTTGTTTGTAATCACGCTACAGGTCGCAATTTTGATCGGATCGTCACGAATTTTTTGGGAGTTGATGCGAGTCCCACATAGGAAGAAGCCTATTGATAGTCGTCGGATAATATTTAGGGGTCTGAATGGGGAAAAACTCATTTGGAGACAAATTCAAAGTTTTATTCTTTGTGAATATATTGGCTTCTAGTAGGGGTATTCCAACGGCAAAGCCTGTCAATGGAAGAAGAAAATATTACCTTTACATTGGTGTAAAGCAGGTTGACGAAAGTGGTCAAACAAGGGAGATACCACAATAGTAGGTAATGTATCCAATTCTTCCATTTTTTGCAATCAAGCTACAGGTCGTAATTTTGATTGGATGGTCACGAAATTTTGGTTGCTTATGGGGGTCCCAGAGACAAAGAGGCCTATTATTTTTGGTGGTAGTCGGTTTATATTCCCTAAAAGAAATGTTTACCAGTGAAAAGCTTATGCACAGGGGTAGTGGTGTAGGGTATCACATGGTCGGCTCCGTCCCGACTATAGCCTTTGCTCACTTGTTAACATTTAGGATGTATGTATGTACATATGTAAATAAATGCAGCAGACTGAGTAAGAATGGCTAATTTAATAGTTGTAGAACTCAATGTACTTTTATAGTTAGCTGTAAAAGAGGCCCAAAGAAAGACAATTTCAAAGATTTTTTATTGCACTTAGAATTAAGAGAAAAGTATTTTTTTTTTTTTGAAAAATATTGGCAGCGCAATTAACTGTTACTTTCAATTAAAAGATAGTCTGAGCTCTAACTTATATTGCACGTACTTTCAAACACATAGTACCACTTACGCGACTGTTGTTGTAATTATTTTGTAGATGACTAAAGTCTTAACATTATATCCACCTAAAATGCATTTTTTTTAATAAATTTATATCTATAGAAAGGTAAAGTCCAGCAGTAGTGATGGAAGGTATCAGATAGAAGACCAATCTTTTTTTACTAGGAATAGCGTGTAGGTTAGGAATATAACTTTTTGCACTTTTTTGCAGATATCGAAAATACCACCACATAGCCGTGTATAGCATGAAAAACTATTATGAAATAAGGTGTAATTTTTTCTCTATCGCGAAAAAAGTTTCCGCACCAAATGCATTGAAGTTCAGTAATGCATTTTTTAATTTTATCTGTAATAACAACATGTTTGCTTGTCATTAAAATTTTTATTTTTTTGGAATCTAATTTAAAATGATTATCAAAGCGTTCTGGACCAATTTGTTCTCAAATCGCGCCATTTCGGACCATATTAGGATTTTTTGACACTATTGCAATTTTTGGTTTTTCTTTTTAAACTCGCGAATTTTATGTTTATATTTTTTGTACCTATCGGACAAGAGAATATAGTGTCATTTGCAACAAATTCGCGAAAGTTACAGACCGTTTTTAATGACCTGTGAGAAATGTATTTTTGTCTATAAATATTTATTCAAACAAAGCAAATTTAAAATTATAAGTAGAAAAAATATCAAAAAGGGTTTTAGTAATTGGGGTCGAAGCTGAAACTTTTTTTTATCGAATCGATCTTAGAAACGCGTTTTCATTATTAGGACAAAATTCCCCACATGGTACTGGTGTTGTATTTTTGTAGAAAACAAATACAATTCTCACAGGCAATGTCAACAAAAACAGCCTGTAACTTTCGCGAATTCGTTGCAAATGACCCCAAATTCTCTTGTCCGATAGATAAAAAATATAAATATAAAATTCACGAGTTTATAAAGAAAAACCAACAATTGAAATAGTGTCAAAAGTTCCTAATATGCTCCGAAATGGCGCGATTTGAGAACAAATTGGTCCAGAACGCTTTGATAATGATTTTAAATTAGATTACAAAAAATAAAAATTTTAATGAAAAGCAAATATGTTGTTATAACAGATAAAATTAAAAAATGCATTTCTGAACTTCCATGCATTTGGTGCGGAAACTTTTTTCGCGATAGAGAAAAAATTACACCTTATTTCATAATAGTTTTTCATGCTCTACACGGCTATGTGGTGGTATTTTTTTTGGTTATAGCCCTAGTGTAGGTGTTGTCGTTCTCCACAAACTTTCTTAAATTCCCATTGTAAGGCACATTCACATAGCAAAATGAGAATACATTTAATTTTCCTGAGAATTAAAATCGATATTCCAAAGTATCCTTGACATGATCAAAGTTATGACGAACCAAAGGTGACAGACAACAGTAATTTCGATTAGTATTCTGTCAATTTGTCGTTCTCATTAACTTTTCTCACACTAAAACAATATATTGTTCCCAGAAATCGAATACCGAAATCCAAAGCATCGAAATGTAAATGATTTGTAATGACAACAACAATACCACACAGTAACAAGCCACTCATTAAAAGTCCCCAAAAAGTAATTTAAATAGATTTGGTTACACTAACTCTCAAAGTGATCTACATGCATAAACAAGAAGACAGGAGGCACAACACCAGCAATAGCAGCAGGAACATCATCATCATCACTTCACATCACTTAAATATGCGAATATTGACACATTGTATTTCCCAATTTTAAATATCCAAATAGATTCCCCCCAACAACTGAAGTCAATACAATACTCCCATACATACCTTTATGAACTTCTTCTCATCGGTCTCCCCTCAATCCCGCGAACAACAGATGTAGACATGCATTGAGTTACGATATGACAGCCAACATAATTCCATCATACACACAGATGACGACGATGATGACGATATGAGGGTAGTCGCCTCGGTGTTCGATGCCACGATCAACAACTATAGACAACTTAGTTGAAAATTGAAGGGGAGATCTTCATAAAAATATTCTTCTCACACTTAAGAATCTCTGTGCATCGTAGTACCTTTTGTTTTGATCTAACAACGCAAATGGGAAAACCTACCCCAGCATTGATGGAAATTTTTTTCTTATAGGAATTTCAGTTTTGGGAAATTTTCCCAAAAATAGACAAAAGGTATATTTTTCGTGTGTGTTTGTGTGAGTTTTGGGGAAACACTGTGGGAAATGAAACACCATAGCAAAATGCGAACGTGAACGTGAACGAAGATACCTGCATACATTGAGACAATAGAGGTTACACTTCACTTATGCTTGGAGTATTTGAAATGGGCAAAGAGAAAGAATTGGGGTGTATGTGAGTGTTATGTACTTCTTTTACTCTTCAGTCACCTACTCAGTGTCACTTACGCGACTGTTCCCTTCAAGCAAAAACTATCGCGGAAGTGACTTAGGCGTGTCGCCCAAGGCGATGAAAACAGTCGCGGCAATTGTCGCAGAAGTCACCCTGAAGTGACCTCCGTTGTGAAGAAATGAACCACGCCGGCGTGTCGTCTTGGAAGTCACTCCAGCGACACTTCTAGAAGATCATTTCCGCGATAGTTCTAGAAATTAAAAAAAATATTTTTTTCTATTTATTTTTAGTTTTTTATTTTTATTTATTTTTTTAATTTTTTTATTTTTATTTATTTTTCTTCTCTGTTAGAGAAATTATTCTTTGCAATTTCCGCCTACATTAATTTTGTCATTTTAAAAATGTGATGTTTTGTTGCCTGACTTGGGAAGCGAACCCGGACCTTCAGAGTGCAAGGCGAGTATGCTTACCACTGCACCACCGCCTCATATAATCATCAGATAGAAAATGTCCTATATTTGTTCAAATGTGTTAAATCATTAAATAAATGTAAACAATCGCCTTGGAAGTCACTCAGAAGTTACTCCGAAGTGTCTGCATACGCGATAAAACGTAATCACAATAAGGCTATAGAAATTGTTTGTGTAATTCTAACTATCTTCCAACTATCTTCCTTGGCGTGTCTCCGGAGTGCCCTCTTAGGCGAGGGAGTGCGAAACTCACTTCCAATTGCTGGCAGGGTTGTTGTTGATAAATGTGAAATTATGATGGTGGCATGTGCTGCCCATCAAAGTGGTGCCGGTAGTGGAGTTTATTTCTGTTGCATGTTATGGCCAAGGTTATGGTCTATTGATTAGGGTTGAAAAACAAAACAATTTAAGTTTTGTTTTGTTTTTCGCACCAAAAGGGGGTGTTGATGTTGTCTGCATGACTGACAATGGAAATGGCGTTTGTTGAAATTGTTACATAGTAGATGGTGAAACTTTTTTTGAGACAAGGAAACATTTTGGAAGCATTCTTGACGCTTATTGGAGTATTGAATATAAGAAACCATGGTAACATAAAAACTTTAGAAATAAGAACCAGTCAGAAAGGTGTTTCAAGTCGAGCATTTAATTCTCCACCCCAATGAAAGACTGAAATTTTGGAAGTTATATTGAATGGTATGGCAGCATGAGGGCCAAAGAAATATATGACTATACAATCAATATATGGAGTATTAAATATTCTCTTAATTGAGTATACAAGAAACTATTGGGTGTTTTTTCATGATATATCAACAATTAAAATAACATCAATGTCGAAAATGGTTAAAATGCAGACGATGATAATAGTAGAACATAACCTTCTTAGATGTAACAATTCAAGCCATACCTAAAGGTGTAACAACATTAAAATTATCCAAGGGACGAAGTTTGACGTCCCAGTTTTGTCATGGCCGATTTTTGCCGATATGAAATTTCATAATTGTTGAAGGTGTAGGCGTGGTGAGCTCCAGAACACCAATATATAATTTTCTTTTAAAAACAATGCAACATTTGTATAATTTTAGAGAAAAACAAGTAAAAAAGCATTAAGTTCGGCCGGGCCGAACTTTTCATACCCTCCACCATAAAATATTCTGAACTAAAATGAAATAATTAGTTTTCATTCCTGTTCCCAACTTTAAGTGGGTACGTTAAAATGTCAGATAATGTGCATAAAATGCTTCATTCGGGAGACCCTTTTTTATGGTGCCTATATCTAACTATGTATGTTGACAATTTTTGGTGGGCTAGAAATTGGGAGGTACCGTTATATAGGTGTTACAATAAAACATGGGCCTATGTTGACAGTTTTTGAGCCTTTAATGTCAAATAACTCCTAATTCGGTTAAAAATTTTAGCTAGAATCCTCAAAATACCGAAAATCGGTAATATTATAACTAATTCGGTCTAGAAATGTGACTTAAAACGTCAAAATACCTGAAATCGGGCGGTAACGTTATATGGGGGCTATTCCAAAACATGGACCTATGTCCACTAGTTATATAAGTTTATTGACACTTAAGAACCCTAAATGTCAATTTATAGCTAAATCGGTCTGAAAATGTAGATAAAAACGTCGAAATACCGTAAATCGGGGGTACCGTTCTATGGGGGCTATACCAAAACGTGGACCTATCTCCACAACTTTTGTTATATAAGTTTATTGATACTTAAGAACCCAAAATGTCAAATTATAGCTAAATCGGTCTGAAAATGTAACTAAAAACGTCAAAATACCATTAATCAGCGGGCACCGTTATATGGGGGCTATACCAAAACGTGGACCTATCTCCACAACTTTTGTTATATAAGTTTATTGATACTTAAGAACCCAAAATGTCAAATTATAGCTAAGTCGGTCTGAAAATGTAACTAAAAACGTCAAAATACCATTAATCAGCGGGCACCGTTATATGGGGGCTATACCAAAACGTGGACCTATGTCCACAAGTTTTATTATATAAGTTTACTGACATTTAAGAACCCTAAATGTCAAATTATAGCTACATCGGTCCGAAAATGTAGCTAAAAACGTCAAAATACTGTAAATCGGGGGTACCGTTCTATGGGGGCTATACCAAAACGTGGACCTATGTCCACAACTTTTTTTATATAAGTTTATTGATACTTAAGAACCCTAAATGTCAAATTATAGCTAAATCGGTCTGAAAATGTAACTAAAAACGTCAAAATACCATTAATCAGCGGGCACCGTTATATGGGGGCTATACCAAAACGTGGACCTATCTCCACAACTTTTGTTATATAAGTTTATTGATACTTAAGAACCCAAAATGTCAAATTATAGCTAAGTCGGTCTGAAAATGTAACTAAAAACGTCAAAATACCATTAATGACTTAAAACGTCAAAATACCTGAAATCGGGCGGTAACGTTATATGGGGGCTATTCCAAAACATGGACCTATGTCCACTAGTTATATAAGTTTATTGACACTTAAGAACCCTAAATGTCAATTTATAGCTAAATCGGTCTGAAAATGTAGATAAAAACGTCGAAATACCGTAAATCGGGGGTACCGTTCTATGGGGGCTATACCAAAACGTGGACCTATCTCCACAACTTTTGTTATATAAGTTTATTGATACTTAAGAACCCAAAATGTCAAATTATAGCTAAATCGGTCTGAAAATGTAACTAAAAACGTCAAAATACCATTAATCAGCGGGCACCGTTATATGGGGGCTATACCAAAACGTGGACCTATCTCCACAACTTTTGTTATATAAGTTTATTGATACTTAAGAACCCAAAATGTCAAATTATAGCTAAGTCGGTCTGAAAATGTAACTAAAAACGTCAAAATACCATTAATCAGCGGGCACCGTTATATGGGGGCTATACCAAAACGTGGACCTATGTCCACAAGTTTTATTATATAAGTTTACTGACATTTAAGAACCCTAAATGTCAAATTATAGCTACATCGGTCCGAAAATGTAGCTAAAAACGTCAAAATACCGTAAATCGGGGGGTACCGTTATATGGGGGCTATACCAAAACGTGGACCTATGTCCACAAGTTTTGTCATATAAGTTTATTGACATTTAAGAGCTTTAAATGTCAAATTATAGCTACATCGGTCTGAAAATGTAGCTAAAAACGTCCAAATACCGTAAATCGGGGGTTTTATGGGGCTATACCAAAACGTGGACCTATGTCCACAACTTTTGTTATATATGTTTATTGATACATAAGAACCCTAAATGTCAAATTATAGCTAAATCGGTCTGAAAATGTAGCTAAAACCTTCAAAATACCGTAAATCGGGGGGTAGCGTTATATGGGGGCTATACCAAAACGTGGACCTATGTCCACAAGTTTTGTCATATAAGTTTATTGACATTTAATTTATATAAGTTTATTGATACTTAAGAACCCTAAATGTCAAATTATAGCTAAATCGGTCTGAAAATGTAGCTAAAAACGTCAAAGTACCGTAAATCGGGGGGTACCGTTATATGGGGGCTATACCAAAACGTGGACCTATGTCCACAAGTTTTGTCATATAAGTTTATTGACATTTAAGAGCTTTAAATGTCAAATTATAGCTACATCGGTCTGAAAATGTAGCTAAAAACGTCCAAATACCGTAAATCGGGGGTTTTATGGGGGCTATACCAAAACGTGGACCTATGTCCACAACTTTTGTTATATATGTTTATTGATACTTAAGAACCCTAAATGTCAAATTATAGCTACATCGGTCTGAAAATTTAGCTAAAAACGACCGATATAGCCCATCTTCGAACTTGATCTTCCGACGACTAAAAAAATGGTATTCCCCAATTTTCAGCGAAATCGGTCAACAAATGCGACCTGTATGTTGCGAACGGACGGACGGACATGCATAAATCGACTCAGAAAGTGATTCTATGTATATCCCTAGAAGGAACTATGGGTCTATCTCGCTTCCTTTTGTATGCTACATACAAATGCACTAACACATAATACCCCTTACCACATAGTGGTGTAGGGTATAATTAATTTCTTGGAAAGTATTATCTTTGGTACACGTGCTAGGTATTACATGTTTTCTCTGGTATTATATTTTAGTAAAATTCTCTTTTAGGGTAATAGGACTTCCAAAGGCCAATACTTTTTTGGAGAAGATAGGTGAGTGTGTTCTCTTTAAGGCTATAGAATTATTTGACGAAAAACGCGAGAAGCATTTATTAGTTACATACTTAGTTGGCCCTCTACAGAACATTTGTCCTATAAGACGAACGATGAATATGTTTCCAATCTTCCCCATCTATATCGTGTGTTTGTCGAAATCTTGGCCGTCAAGTTCTGCGTGTACAGCCATGCTCCCCGTATTTATACGGCATTTACATAAGTGGGTTGATCACTCTTGTGACATGGCCTTATGACATGGCCAATGCAATCGTTGTATCTCGATTCGTTTAACTATACTGAGGTCGTTGTATAGCCGATAGAGCACCTTGTAGTTCATAACTTAGTCATCGTCGACGTATATTGGCCCGTAGATTTTTCGCAGGATTTTTCTCTTAAACAGACCAAGCACTACAGTATATGCATGCGCATGTACCTAGGCTTCGGACCTAAAATTAGCACGGATAGCATCCGTGCACAGTGGCTAATTTTACGAAAAACCTGGGCAAACCTCTTAAAATAAATGGATTTAGACCTAACCTTGGGTTCTTATGTTTTTCGTGTCGCTGGTTTCATTTTTCATATTTTTTAACCCTCAGACTGTCATTAAATGGGACTTTTTGGTCCCAATTAAAAACACATTTTTGGGTTAAAGTCGTTCTTCATGTGAGTTTTGGGAAAATTGTCATACAAAACATCACTTTAGAAGAATGGCGTCAAAGCCAGCAAAGAAATGAAATCCCTATTAACATTAAATAACAAGGAGATATCCGTACCAATTTTACCAAAAAACCACGAAAATAAAATAGGTGGGGTGGGGGTGGGGTCTTGTTTGTACCATGTCTACAGTTTTGGAAATATTTAAGTTAAGATTACTTGGAATTCTTGCACTTTAGGTAACAAGAATACGACAAATATTTTTCATAAAAGGGGTCTTTTGGTTCCTTTTTCCACAAATCTTTAAAATCCAATACAAAATGTGATCGTATCAGAACAACATATTCTAGAAATTTGTTCGCCATAAAATTGTACAATAGGTCCTAGAAGACATCAAAACTCTAAATTATACCCAAACGCCAGGAAGTGACCTATGCTATATTCTGGCGTTCTGAATCAAAGAAAATCTGCAAGACAAAATAACACATAAAAACGAAAAGTGCAAAAATCTGCAGGATGTTTCGATGGAAATTAGTAAAAAAAAACTCTTCCCCTTTTTATGAAATGATAAGGTACACATCCCAACTCGGTCTTACTCACTACCATTTTCATCATCTATTGTGAAAATTGATCTTGAAAAAAGTCAACAAGTACGGACATCAATTATTAAAAAAACGGGCACTTCATTCGCGACACTGAGCATTTTACATTCGTTTCACATACCTATCATTAAAATTACAAAGGAAAAATATTTAAAATTCGTTGTTTATTTTGGATATTATAATATTTTAGAAACAACATAAAAATTGAGATTTTTTCCAGGTGGGGTCACTTTAACCTGCTTTTATATCCACTTACTAAACATGAAACGTATATATTTTTCATAACTACACGCAGTGGAATCCTATAAACAATATTTGACACTATTTAGTGTAAATCGATATAATTTTTTTCGATTTTTGGCCAGGTTTTTCAGAAATTTGGCTACTGTGCAGTGTTTTGAAAGTGTTATTTTAGTTTGACGAGATATATCTTAGTTAACTGCTTACTTAAGCCAAAGATGCCACTTTTAGCCAGTACTACTCATCTTCTTATTTTGTTATGTTTATGGCGATGCCGAGGTAGACGGTAGGTACTAACTTCCACAGTTCGTCCGAGTTCTATGGACGCATTACGCGTCGACACCATCAGCTTGTTCTTGTTGCCGTTTACCACCAGACCCACTTTCTCCTTCAACTTTCGTAAAGGTTTCAGTTACTTTCTTTACCTCTTTTAACGGAGGACCTAGTATCAGTTAATGTCATCTTACAAAGCTTACTGACCTTTACGGGGATACCAAATTCAGACATGGCTTGAAATACCTTTTAGCATAGGGGAATGTCGAAGACTGCTGTATAATCTACAAAAGGTGGTAGGTGTATCTCTTGGGTCTTTTCCATTATTTGCCGCAGGCTAAATATCTGGTCAATGATGGACTTGCCAGGTCTAAAGCCGCATTGATATGACCCAATTATTTCATTCACAATAGGCTTTAGACGTTCGCACAATATCCCTGACACTATCTTGTAAGCAATAGGGAGAAGGCTTATGTCCCTGTAGTTAGAGCTCATAGTCTTATTTCCTTTCTTGTGGACGGGACGCAGGATGCTCAGGTTCCAATCGTCGGGTACGCTTTCTTCATGCTAATTGCTATATCAGGCCATATGCTTTTTCATATGTATGTTGTCACTTTGGGTATACTAATATACAGACCAGCTGATGTCATACATGGGAAAAAGCATATGGTCTGATATACACGGCGCGCTTTAAGTAATTTTAAATGAAAGGTGCTTACACCTGGGAAGTTTTTGCGGTTTCTGAAACTACAATGTTCATAGATGAGAAAAATCAAAAACCGCAAGCCTTATCGAAATGGGATTGAAGAAATAGTTGTAGCGGTGAAAATTCTCTACAAGATTGACCTTAATGGTATTTTCGTAGGTTTTACAATTTTTGGGATATCTCTTTCCGATCACACTATCTGTATCAGTTACCAAATTACCTTGCTGGTAGGATTATGTGCCTGTACCAAAGCCATTAATTTGATGTTTCAATCTTTGTTAGAATTTTTGGAATTCATTCTGGCTCGTGTAAATCTCGATTTTTTCACACTCCCGCTTTTCCATTTCAATGACATTTCTCCCGATACCTCTCTCGTGCACTACGCATTGCTACTCATTGTAAAGTAGTCCTATATGCCGCTTTTTTCTCTTCAGTAGCAGCACGACACGATATCTATCTTGTATCTAAGTATGGATTTTGCGCTTGTTTGCATGGAGTGGGCAATACTTTACCATTGTGCTGATTTGTTATCGGGACGAGGAGTGCTTTGCTTAATCAAAGCAATTGGGCCAGTTGATTGGAATATGCTGTGGCTAACTGTTGTGATTGCATCTTTCAGATGACCCACTTCCTTGTTGCGTCTGTTCGTACCTTATTCGCAACGTTTAATCTGGTACGTACCTTTGTTGTAACAAGGTGGTGGCCCTGGTCTGTGTTTGCTCTTCGCAACGATCGTACATCCAACACGCTTGATGAATGGCTTCCATCTATCACAACGGGATCAATTTGATTTCTTGTTCTTTGGTCTGGAGACAACCAGGTGCCCTTATGAATATCGAGATGCTTAAAACTGGTAATGCTGGGAAGTCTATCAGCCTCATACCATTGTCAGATGTTTCGCCGTGGAGACAACATTTGGACCAATGATATTCTCATTTCATATTTTGGCGTTTAAATCGCCTAGAATAACTTAAATGTCATGGCGGGACAACGGGTCATAGTGATACCTTATATATACATATACATATGTTCTATATTCCCATCCCATTTCATCCCTAATATAGGAACATATTCAGGTTGCTCCACTGAAATGTGTTTTTTAAGGATATATCTTATCCATCTTCTTATATATAAAAGACAATGTGTGTATGTTTGTGTGTTTGTATGTTCCGTATAGACTCAAAAACGGCTGAAGCTATTTTCTTGAAAATTTCAGAGAACGTACAGGGAACACCGGTGGTGAAAATAGGCTATATATTTTTTTGCATTTCGGAGGGGGCGGGGTACCTCCCCTATGCCCTATTTTTAAAAAACGCTATTTTAGCAAAACTGACGAACGTATCGGAGAGAAAATTAATTTGGGAGACAACGGTTGTTGTGTCTCTGATTCTAGGTACTAATTTGGGTCCTAAAGACCCGACCACGCCCACTTTTTTAAATAGCTTATACATCAAAAACTGCTTGACCGATTTTCTTGAAAATTTCAGAGAGTCTACTGGGAGGACCCTTGGTGATATTAGGGTAAATATTTAGTTGAATTTCGGGGGGGGGCGTGGTACCTCCCCCATGCCCTATTTTTTTAAAAACGCTATTTTTACAAAATTGACGAACGTATCGGAGAGAAAATTAATTTGCGAGACAATGGTTGTTGTATCTCCGACCGTAGGTACTGAGTTGGGGCCTAAAGACCCGACCACGCCCACTTTTTTAAATAACATATATCAAAAATTGCTTAACCGATTTTCTTGAAAATGTCAGAGAATCTACTGGGAGGACCCGTGTTGAAAATAGATTATATATTTTATTGAACCCGGGGGGGTGGGGAACCTCCCCCATGCTCTATTTCTTTGAAAATTATATTTTAACAAAACTGAAGAACGTATCGGAGAGAAAAATAATCAAAAACTACTAAACCGATTTTCTTGAAAATTTTAGAGAATGGATAGTGATGACCCTCGTGAAAATAGGCTATATATTTTGTTGAATTTCTGAGGAGGCGGGGTACCTCCCCTTTGCCCTATTTTATTAAAACTCTGTCTTTGCAAAACTTACTAACGTATGGCTTAAATTTGCGAGACAACGGTGTTTGAATCTCCCACCCTAGGTACTTATTTAGGGCTTAAAGACCCGACCATGCCCACTTTGTTAAGTATGTTATATTTCTGAAAGTACTGAGCCGATTTTCTTTAAAATTTCGGAGAATGTACAGCGATGGCCCACCATGAACACCCGTGGTGAAAATAGGCTATATATTTTTTTGAATTGATTTTTTTTTTGAATCGGAGGGGACGGGGTTCCTCACCCATGCCCTCCTTATTTTAAAACAATTTTAGGACGCCTATTTTTAAAATACGTTATATCTCCAAAACTTCTGAACCGATTTCCAATTCATTTTCAGATGATGTACAGGGTTGGCCACTGGCGGAAATAGGCTATATAAACTTACGAACGTGTCCGTTTTCCCAACCCGTGTTACATATTTTAGCATTAAGACTCGATCACTCCCAATATCTGAAATATGTTACAAATCAATGGAAATACCAGATCATATGCATAACGAAGCTTTGATATTATTGGAAAGAAAGTCTTTAAATTAGAAGGTAACATATCGATAGCTATAGCTTTGTCAAGTATACATTATAAGAAGGTACAAGAACGACACATATGTTTTCATTATAGTCACTTGCAGTTCCCGACTAATTTGCGATGCAAGAAAAATATAATTTACTTAGGAAAAGGTAACATAAAACTGTATCAAGGGCCAGCAAGGCGGACCGGGCCGGCTAGTATAATAATAAAATTTATATTTTGTCAAACGAAAGTTGTAGTTTTACCTGCTTAATTTTATCCGATCTTCATCCTACATAATTTTAATTTTCTCTTTTTAGTCCATATCTTCCGCCAAATATTTTCCACTAGTTACTAAAAACTATACGCGCCTATTCTAGATGGAACCAGTATCCTCTCGTTGGGAAAACAAAACAATTATACTCCATAATACTCATGGTGATGTAGGGTATAAATATCAAAGGCGCTTAGGACGAGAACTTAATTACATTAAAGATTTACATAGGTTGCAAAATACCAAAATCGAAAACCGTTACGATTCATTACAATTCATTAGTATTATATTGCACATACTTATGAACATACCTAATATTAGTCATTTCTATATCCATCCATGTGTTTAAAATCTAGTTTTTGTTAGGTATATTGCGTTTTTGACGTACATATGTATGTATGTCCTATAAATTGTAAAGAGTTTTGAGACAATGCCTAGACCGATAAAACTTTGAAAATCTTTACTATATCCATAGAAATATGTATTAGTGTTAGGATTTTCAAAGGGAAATTAAACACCAACTTGTCAAATACAAATTTAATCGCCAAGTACAGCTTCATTCTCGTCTTCGAAAAAGACAATAAGAAATTAAGAATCTCATCTTGCATATGTAAATGTGTACATATTAATGCCAGTTTTTGGATTAAGATTAGCTAAAGTCAATCATGGTTTAGTGGGATATTTTTAATCCGCAACGGTCAAGATGGAAATTGCCATGGTTTTTACCTATTTCAAGTGACAGGAAACGGATTTCCGGCAATTTTCAATGACTACAGAGATTAGGATTTAATTAATAACGAATAAATCGGTTGTAAATTATGTAGTGGGCGATCATATGACTTTTGCCAAATAGAGTTTTGTAACAATTTCGATGGAAATTTTGGGGGATTTACAGAAAGTGTGCATGGAAAGATTTCGGCATTTCGTTGAATTGTGTGTATTTGGCAAAGGCAAATTCTGGAAGAACCTTGTGCGAATTAAACTGTGAGATCAGTTGAGCAAAATGAGAAATCGTGGATTGAAAATATTTGAAAAGTAACGGAAAATGTACTGGCAACGAAATGAAGATTTTAGATATGTTTAAATAAGTGAGATATAACTTCCAATATAAAATATATATTCAAGCTAAAAACACGAACACAATAAACACTTCACTGGAAATTTTCCAAAAAAACCAAAATTAGAGTAAAGATAAAAGTTTCCCATTGGGAAATTTAACGAAGTGAAATAAAAACCGTTGGAGTTTAATATTAAATTATTCTAAGGAAGCATTGGGTGTCAAAGTTCTATAAGTTTTTTCATAAAGGATGATATTCTAAAAACCAAAATATCAACATACATATTTTCATATCGTATTTTAAATTTCAATCTGGTGGAATTATATGTATTTGTTAATCTTATTAAATATGAGAACATTTTCTGATATCAAAATAAATTTGTATATGCGAAATCAGAATTTCCCAAATTAACCATTTCCCAGGAGAATGGTCTAAAAGTCAATTAGTATCAAATTATTTGGCAATACTTGCAACACTCATTTTAAATGAGCGTTATTATATTTTGGGAAATTCATAAAAATCCTTTTAAAAGGGAAATTCAGCAGGTAAAAACCATTACTTTATTTAATCTAATAAAATGCGGAAATTACCAATGGGAAAAATTATTAATATTTAATTAAAACCCCAAAAAACACTTGAAATCGGAATTTTCCCAAATGGAAAAATTAAACTGTTAAATAAAACCCAGTGTATGGAAAGTTCGGAATAAAATAAATATTTAAATTAGAAGAGAAAGGATTTCTGAAGTAAGCATTTTTGCATGTCTCTGAGAGAAATTAGGAAATGATGATTTTATTGGAAAAGAAAATAGACATAAGGTATTAATGTAAGAAATCGAGGTTTTTTCTACACTTCTTACATTAAAATTAATTATAAACTAATTTCCTGTTTCTACCTTGCCGGTTCGTCCAATGGAAATTGTAATCAAATTGTATGTAGAGAAGGAATATATTGTCAGAGTAAACATAGTATTTTAAAAGCAAACTACATACATACATATAATCATAATGTGGATCAAAGGAGCAATATACATATTTATATTTTACATATTTACAATGTTTTTCTATCCCTCCCGCCGTGTAATAGATCGCAATTATTGGTCGGTAGTTATTAATGGAATAGTTAGTTCAGAGTAGACACCTAAATTCTCTACTGTTGATGGTAATATTTAGAAAATGCAGACGGTTTTTAAAATTTCTATAAACACCACACCAACAACTATACATGCTTTTGCAAGTATCCATTAATCTAGGAAAAAGGTATTTACGAGTATTTTATTGCGGGCAGGGGGTTCAATTTATTTTGAACTGTTCGTCCAGTCCATAACAAAAGTTATTGACCATTGTAATTTTCCTTTTTATAACATAACTTTTGTTGCCGGTTTTTTAGTGATGATCATGAGTTAAACAAAATACATCAATGCCTCAAACTTTTGACTTTTAACATCCATCAGCGAATATTTAAAATGGCCTTAGCCCTAACAGGCAAAATTTCAAATAAACAAGTAAAAAAGTATCAGTCGGCATTGCCGACAGAAATATACCCTCAGCCTGTGTATATTGAAATACATATGTATTTAGGGGGTTTTAAACATTTTGGACGTTCGACCCGACAAAAATGTTGATTAGGATTAAAGATTAAAGTTTTGCGGTGGAGATACTAAAAGGAATGGATCGACATTGACCGTTATGGAAGTGGATCTCCAGCCACAACATATGGTGCCATAGTGGGTTTTTACACTCTTCGGGCTGTTTGCTCAAGAAGTATGGACTTGCCCATGAAAAAACTTTTACCATCGTAATTGAGGCAGCGAATGCAAGTTGCTTCAACAAAAATCAAATTGATTCGATAACAGGTCTTAAAGTGAACTTTTCCGACATATTGTGTGGGAAGTACCGGATGGAGTGGACAAATATAGTCCATATTTGAACCTGATCTATATCTGGTAGATATATTAGGATGTGTAAAGTATAGACCAATTCGACCACTCCCAATTCGGCCGCTCCCAATTTTTCCGAACATTTTTGAACTTTTGTGGGGGAGGTACCTGAAGGAGTGGACCGATATGGCTTATCTTCAGACTTAAACTATGTTTGGACAAAATATTACTAAGGCCAAATTTTGGACCGAATCGGTAGATCCGTTCGAGAGTTATCTTGCGCTCCAACCACCTCACACGGTGTCATAGGGGTTTTTTGCAACTTTCAGGCTATTTTCTCAGGAAGTATGGACTTGCCCCTGATGAAACTTATACCGTCGTATGGAGGGCAGTGAATACAAGTTGCTAAAACAAAAATCAAAGCGATTCGAGAAGTGGCTCTATACTGAACTTTTTCGAAATTTTGTGTGGGAGGTACACGGAAGAGTGGACCGATATAATCCATATTCGAACTTGATGTATGCCTAGAGGTAGTATTACCATATTCAAAGTTTGGTTCAATTCGGTTACTCCATTCGAGAGTTATCGTGCGACAATTTTTGAACATTTGTGGGGGAGGTACCTGAAGGAGTGTACCTATATGGCCATCTTCGAACTTAAATCAAATCTGAACAAAATATTTGAATACCCAAAATTTTAACCGAATCGATTGATCCGTTCGAGAGTTATCGTGCGCACCAGCCAGCCAGACAGACAGACGGATAGACAGACAGACAGACGGACGGACATTGCTAGATCTACTCAAAATTGTCTGAAACGGATATCGTACAAACATACTTGGGGTCTATAACCATTATTTCGATGAGGCACATTTTTGGTCGTATCAAAGTGTAAATACCCTCTTTAGCCTAAAGGCTGAGGGTATAAAAACCAGCTGAGCCGGGCTGGGATTCGGACCAAAATCCTCGAAAAACATATGAACGTGTTATCACGACGTATTGGCGTTCAAAGCCAAACTTATAACTTCCAAGGCTGCACTAGAAACGTTCGCCATGCAGATTGACGGATAAATATCCGTCGCTGTATAAATAAATTGGATTTCAAAGTTCGATCACGGAGAAGCCACTTCCACAGCCGGTATTTCTAACGAACAGCGAAACCGGCGACATAATTTGGCGGTTGTGTGGGTTCGAATCTTCGGCTTTCCCTTTTCACTTGCAAAAAATCTTCGATCATCCAGCTCAACTCTAACGAGAACATTTTTATCTCTTAACATTTTTTTCCAGGTGGATATACTAATTACTCCAACATTCATCTGACTGTCACATATACAATGTCTGGGATTTATTGCAATTATAACTCATATGTGGAGAACAGAACAAGAGAAAGAGGTATTTATTGATTCTATTGATTATGATACTTGAACAACCTTCTTCCAAGTGGTGCTGGAAGAAATCAGAAACCCAGTTTTGTAGTGAACAGTTCGGAGAGTTTATTTTCCAATTTAAAAGCACCGTATGCCAGTTGTTGTCACATTTAAAAATCGTATGAGGTTTGCAGGAATTCAAAATACAGATGTGCTTTGGAACACATTTTAGGTCTTTCATCAGAAGCCTTATATCGACGAAAACATGACAAGTATCAATCTGATTGATTCGAGTTTTCACCAGAATTTGCGTAAGACAAAGATGTGGTCTATGGTGGGTTTATCAGGTCTAAAGGCGAGTTAATACGACCCAATTATTGCATTGACTTGTTTTTCTCAACCGAATAAGTCAAGGGCAGGGGATTTATGGTCCTTTTTTGTCGAGGCTTTGGTACTCAACTCGGGTATGTGTTCTTCTTGTCCTCGTTTCGCCTACGGTCTTGAACAACTCCTGTTGCCTTATTATTCACCAGCTTGTTTACTGCGGTTTTTACTTCATTCTGGCTGGTCATCGTCTTCATTGCCGATTCATGCTGTTGTAGAGGGATGTGTCTACGCCAACGCCCTTAGTTTGATGTTCCACTCCCACTTGTGGGTAACTCCCCACAAAAGTTCAAAACATGCCGATAAATTGGTGAGCACGATATTTCCGAGAGGGTTAGCGATTTGGTCCATACTTTGTACATCGTCATTCTTGTACCAGACCTCGACCTAGGTTCGAATGTGAACAATATCGGTTTATTTCGTCAGATACCTCCCACACTAAATTTCGAAAATGTGCCGTTCAAGACCTGCTCCCGAATCGCTTTTATGTAATGACCCTAAAGTTTTAAATACCTCCTACGGCCGTCAAGTATAGTGGTCTAAACTTTGATCATCATAATATTTCTGCGAATCTTCGATAAAGTTCGAAGATAATGCTTATCGGTCCACTTCTTCCAGTACCTCCACCAGAAAACTTCCAAATTTTCGCAAAAATTATACGCGCGATTTCTCTGAACGGAGCTACAGATTTGGCACTAATTTGGATCTCGTTATATTTTGTCAAAAATATAAAGAAAATTTACCTATCGGTTCCGTCCTTAGTGTACCTTTCTCTGAAAAGTGCAATATTTTTGCTTAAGCACCGTTTAAGGTCTGTTCGTGGATCCTTTGGATATTATGACCGAAGCCAATCTTTGCAGTCCTATTTACAGCGAGATTATGTTTTCGTGAGCAAGTACATGCGTCATGATATTATGATACAAAAGCTAAAAATTATACACTGACCCACTGAAATATCTTGTGGGCGCGATATCCTTCGAAAGGAATAACTACCAAAATAAGATATATGTACTTCCAAAATGGATAATGCGGTATATTCCTTTAGGTACCTCCTCCGCAACACTTTTGAGTTGTAATTCAAATCCGTATTTTTGTTAGCAAGTTCATATGTCCAAAAGTCTTAACACCACTGAACACATAATTTTTTAGGGAAAAAATGTCAATCCCATAGGCTGAGGACAAAGCCGACTGTCGACAAAGCCGGCTGATAGATACTTTTTTAGTTCTCTCTTTCCTACGAAAAATAGTTTTTCCCCATATCACTTTTGTGTGCTTTGTATTGCAGAGTACCTCTATATGCCACATTGTTCTCCTTGGCAGCAGTACGACGGCCCTGGTCTTACCATGAATTCCTTAGCGGAGGAATAGGAAAACTTTGCTGATACGTTTGCGGGACGAGGAGTGTTTTTATCAAACAATTGTGTATATTGAATGGCGTATTTTGTCGGTGGTTAAAGTCTAGGCTTTTTAAGGCCCGGGCATACATTCACTGTCATGTTCAAGAATTGAAGCGGTGATATCTTCGTTTTCAACATCACAGATTAAACTACTTGCAAAAACGTTTTTTATAATTGAAATTCAGACTACATTCTAACGACAATACATCTCGATTTGATATTGCGAATGCATCTGTGTTCTCTTAGATAGTTGAGCTATTAGTTCCTTCGATGAGGCGAGGAGTGTTTTTAAGAATAAAGCTAAACGAAGTCTCCGCGTTTGTTCTATCTGTCGTTGATTAGTTTGCGGAAAGTATCGTTAAGAAGCAATTTTGTACATACATACATGTGTATGTTAAGCCTGCAGCTTTTGTTTTGCTCGTCGGTTTCCTGGCCTTAATATTCTCCAGATGGTTTTCTGATATCATGAGTTATTTTACACTAGGCTTAATTATGTGGTATCTTTGGACCAACCAACGCTGCTTAAACGAGAAGTGTTCTTATGTTTAGTAAAGCAGAGACTTTCTTTGCTGCATAAGCTGGTGATCCATTAGTTCCAAATATCGATTGTAAGTCCAAACCGCTCAATTAGTATCTTCACTTACCACAATATGAAAACATGAAGTCTGGGGACTTTATATTTTGACTGTCATGCCTCATATAAATCTATACATCAATGGATTTTACCGTCGCGAAGTTTCACAGCGTCAATTTACAAGTTTATTATTGTATTCTCTTCATTGGATACAACTAATGTGAAATATTACACAGGAATTATTATTCTAAGACGATTTGATAAAGTATTCGAGGAAGACACTACTGGCCTGTTTCAATAAGACGATTCGAATTCAAATCAATTTTATATGGCAATCCTCAGCCCAAAATGACACAACAACATACCAACTTTTTCCATCGATAGATTCAACTTAAAATATTGATTTGCTTCTTTATCAATCGACTCCATAACTATGAACATTTTTTCTATTCAACCAACACAATACAAATTCCAACCTCCTCCCCTTCTTAACAACAACATTTCCTGCAGACAAATCTTTAAAAATTGCCATACATTTTGGCACATGTCATACGCATCTGCAGATTTGCAACAGATGATGATCTGCTTATCGTCGTGATATTGAAATAAGAAAAATTCTCTTTTTGCATATTGGGAAATATCGACTGACTAGTCTTCCCCATCGTTTATACGGTGCGGTGACAATTTGATTCTTGCTTTTCCGCTTTTTACCTGCCGTACTACCTATCCATTTCGGCAGCAGTGATGTTGTTTGCCATTGTTATTGTTGTTGCTGCTTTTGTTGGCGTTGTTGTTATTGTTGCTATTATCTGCTTTTTGGAGGTGAATTTATGCGATACGAAAAACGCATGATTTCTTTGATTAACATCACATTGAGGGATTCTGACGTATTTTCCATTCGTGAAATAAGAAAACTTCCCAATCACTCACAGTGGCACGCACACACACACACATACATATATAGTGAGTAATGCACGCACATGCCATGTAAGATTTGTATGTGCTGCATTCTACTTCCCTCATTTGTCTGTGGTGCGGCGTATATTGCACGGTGCCTCAAACTCAGGTAGCCGAATCAAATCTACACCCAACCACCGGCAGCAGCCCTTTTTGGGTGAAGTTACAAATTAAGGGAATGGGAAATTCTTTGATGTCAACAAGAATCCACAAAAGAGAGACAGGGAGAGAGCGTAAACGTGTGTGTGCGCCTGTGAAAATCCACCACTTTTGCTCGGAGTTTGCCGGATATAAAAGGAGGCGCAGAGAGCTAACCTGTCATAGCAACACAAACGCTCAAACAGTGAACATCATCAAGCGAACTCATACAATTAAATACAATTTTTTGATTTCGGAAAAAATACGATCTAAATTCACAGTGAATAACAATCGACACACGGATAAAAGAAACACGAAAAAATTACAACAACTTTTTTGTTTTCGGAGTTTTATTTTGTTTTTCGTTTTACCAAAACCTAACAACACATCACAAAAATGGCTGCCAACTACAAAAGCTGCCCATTGAAAAAACGTCCAATCATCTATGTCAAGGATGAACAGGAACTCCAGCAACAACCACTTAACCAAGTCTACGAACAAATCGAAGCCTTGGCTTTGACCAAAAATTCATCGGTGCGTTCTGAAGCTGATGATCAGCCACAAGATTTGTCATTGAAACGCAAGGCTAACGACAGTTTCGAGGATTATGTCGTACCAGTCAAGCGTGAATGTGTTCTAAATCTTTCTAGCAAATCATCAGCCCAAGACGCCAAGCCATCGTTCCAGCCTCGCCAATCGCCAGTTATGGATTTGTCCAACAGCTCAGCCATGTTATCGCCACCAGCTGAAATCGATTCCAGCATGGAATACCAGCCAAGTGATATTCATTTGCGTGGTTTGACTGCCAACACCACCGGCTACACCACCAATCCCTATCAATCGGCTTTCGTTATGGCTGCTGGCTGCAACCCCATGACTGCCTTGTGGAATACCTATCAACCCAATTTGTCGGCCATCTTCCCATCACCAGCTTCATCAGTGGCCTCTGCTGCCTCTCCCAGATCTAACTACAGTTTTCAACACATTTCACCACCCTCAAGCCCTGGCTCAGAAGTAACCTCCGAACCTGAGGATCTATCAGTGCGCAATGACATCCCATTGCCAGCTCTATTCCATATGTTCGATGAAACTCCCAGCCTTAGCTCAGGATTCTCATCTGCCTCTTCGGTTTACTCACACAGCAGCTCCACCAGCAGTGGTTCCTCGTCCAGTGGCTCCTCATCAAGCTCATCACAAAATGTCAACAAAAATTACCGCTTCAAGTGTGACAAATGCAACAAAATGTACTCCACCTCCATGGGTTTGTCTAAGCATCAACAATTCCATTGCCCAGCAGCTGAATGCAACCAGGAAAAGAAACAACATGCCTGCCAAGATTGCGGTAAACTCTACACCACCATGGGTGCCTTGAAGATGCACATTCGCACTCACACCTTGCCCTGCAAGTGCCCAATCTGCGGTAAGGCCTTCTCACGCCCATGGCTATTGCAAGGACACATTCGCACACACACCGGTGAAAAGCCTTTCCAATGCCCAGACTGTCCACGCTCATTTGCCGATCGTTCCAACTTGCGTGCCCATCAACAAACCCATGTCGATGTCAAGAAATACGCCTGCAAAGTATGCAACAAATCCTTCTCCCGCATGTCCCTGCTAAACAAACACACCAGTTCCAATTGTACCATTACAATTGCCTAAACTGGCACGAAATCCTCACATTTTAAACGAAAAAGTCATTGACAACTCAACCACACACACATTCCGCTGGAAAGGATATTATTCATCGTTAACTTTTTGATCTTTTTATTTTTAGTTTTAAAACTTTTATTTTTTAATTTTAAACCACAAAGCAAAACAAACAAAAAACCTCAATTAGTTTTTAAAAAACCTCGTTTTAAGGAAGACAATAATCTATCATTTATAGAGATACTCATAGTTGATAAGTTTTTATAGCCTCTAAGTTGTTCTGCTAGGATCTAAGACTCAAAATGGTGCTATATCTTGTTATAGTATTTTATTTTTAGTTTCCACTTTTTTAATTACAATAATTTATTTCAATATTAATTTGAAAATATTTTTTATTTTTTATCTTAACTTTAAGTTAGGCATTGAGTTTCCAGCTCTAGTCCTGTTTATATAAATTGATATTTTTAAAACAAACAAACAAACAAACCCCTTGTAAATTTTTGTTTATGGAAGACACAGCATTTTACCAAATTTTCATTAATTTTTTAGTTTTATTTTTTTATTAATATGTTAAAATAGTTGTTAAGTTATATATTTTTATACACTTAAAAAAAATAAAATAATTTTTAAATCGAACAGAAAACCAAAATCACACAATTTCTTTTATTTCAAAACTACTTTTTTTGTTTACAAAAAAATAGTTAAATTTTTTGCAAATAAAGGGGATTTTAACATTGAAAATACTTTTAAATTTTTTCATTTTATGATTTTTACAGGTAAAACTACATATTATTAAAGCAAATACAACTTGGTCCAGTTAGTGGCACTGGCATATGTAAACAAAACATAAGTGCTCTGTTCCAGAACCTGCAAGAATATGACAGTTTTACAATTTTTCCAACTTTTTTTTATAAATTTAAAATGAAAAAAATTCGTTATATCGCTCATTTACTCAAAGAGTGACACATTTCAAAAAATCAAGTTTCGAGAAAAACGCGTTTTAAGTTGGCGATTGAATTTTGACTTCCCAACTTAAAAAGATTATTACACAAAAACTAAAATAACTACTTAGACCATATTTTGTAAACAGCTAGCCAGATATCAGTGCTAAATTTCTGTGCAAGATCAAGCATGATTTGAAGTGTTTTAATGCTTCATAAACTCAAAAAATTTTATGTTGAATTATGCGAAACTCGTAGTAAATGACCTGTTACTCGCCGAGTTTAAGAGATATCAGCATGAAAATTTGACACAAGATAAAGTAGTAATTGTAGAAATAATTGCCAGCTCAGAAAACGCATTTTTTGTGTTATGCCACTCTTTGAGTTAATGAACATATTAGGTGTGTATTATAACTTCCCCAGCAATAATGACTCAGTCAGTTCCAGCAACCTCTCTCAGTGAATTTTACTCTCTCAAGCAAGAAAAATTGCAGAAAGTTATCGAACAGCATTTATGAAATTTGTTTTTGTTTCTTTTGATATTTTAAACCAAACGGAACAAAAACATAAATTATAAAATTGCAGTTTACTTATTTAATGCTTTAATCCTATTCACAACGCTTTAGAATCTAAAAAAATGTCCAATTATGAAATGTTCTTGGTCAGAAATGTTAACATTTCGAGTTGTTTATATTGAACAGGTGATTAAAAGTCAGCTGATCAGACTTGCAAATTTTTGCTGGGAAAATTTGTCCCGCAAAAATTTGCAAGTTCTCAGTCACAAAACTCTCCAAAAATCTCTCCAAACTCGCTCTCTTTTGCTTTATAATTTTGTTATCGAACAGCATTCAGTAAAAATTTGTACGAATTTGTAAAATTTTTTGGGTTATCGTTCAGACCTATTATGTTAATTTCTAATGGTATTTCTTTCATACATACCTCCAAACAAAGTTGGTTGCGATCGCAAAAAAATAATAAATAGAAAAAACTCTTTCAAACTTTTGTTTTCGAAATAAAAAAATATTTTATTAGAATATTAATATTTTACAAAAAAAAAAAAAAAAAAAAAAAAAAACACAAAGATTAGAAGCATGTAAGAATAGAAAATAGTCAGATGGGACTGACCATATATACCCCACATCACTACTTTTGACCATTAACCCTTTGTGGCCCGATGTTACCTGTTGATAACACTGTGATACAAAAGTTAAAGTTGCAGGGGTTCTGATGCATAAATTCGGTATTGTGGGAGTCCATGGAAGACGAAAATACCTTTGGTTTCTTTGGGTCACTTCGTTTTTTGATTTTATAACGGAAAATGTAGTGAAAAACGGGGTTTCTTGGATTTTTAACTTAAAACGGACATAACTTCTTCTTTACACAACGGACATTTACAGCTTATCTTTTATATAAAAGTTGAGAATCGTGTCTTTCAAACAAGCCATTTCTTTAAAAAATCGGGTAACAAATGGTTAAGTTATAGTGATTTAAGTGTGACAAAAACGCGTTAAAAAACAGGAAAATGCTTTTCCTCGTGCTCTAGGCTGCGTAGAATACACCAAACTGCGTAATTATTTACTTTTATCAAGAAGGAAATTTAGTTAGCTTTACAAAATGGGGAAAACCAATTAAATCGGTTGAAAAATGCGTGAGTTATGCCATCTTTAGTGTGTTAACTTTTTGGTTTTTCCTTTATAAAAGATTGGTACCTTGTGCGTAATTGTTAACTAGACAAATTCAAACTACAATCATAAGCACCAAGGTACCAACTTTTATAAAGGATCATTAAGCTTAACTCTAAACGAGAAAATTAATAAAATCATTAAAAAAAAAAAATGATCTTCGCCCTAACAGGCAAAATTTCAAAAAAAATAGAAAACCCAAACAGTTAAAACACAAAAAATGCCATAACTCACGCAATTTTCAACCGATTTTATTGGTTTTCCCCATTTTGTAAAGCTAACTAAATTTCCTTCTTGATAAAAGTAAATAATTACGCAGTTTGTTGTCTTCTACTCAGCCTAGAGCACCAGGAAAATCATTTTCCTGTTTTTTAATGCGTTTTCGTCACACTTAAATCACTATAACTCAACCATTTGTTACCCGATTTTTAAAAATTATGGCTATTTTAAATAAAAAATAAGCTGTAAATTTCCATTGTGGAAAAAAGAAGTTATGTCCGTTTAAAGTTGAAAATCCAAAAAACCCCGTTTTCACTACATTTACCGTTATAAAATCAAAAAACGAAGTGACCCAAAGAAACCAAAGGTATTTTCGTCTTCCATGGACTCCCACAATACCGAATTTATGCATCAGAACCCCTGCAAATTTTCACTGTAGCACAGTGTAATTTTGCATGTTTGTGTATGCGTATTTCAGACACCGTTTGAGATATTTATATATACCAAGTGGTTTTCGGTAGGTTGATTTCAAAGGAATAAAAAATGGAAATTACTTTTAAATAAATAGCTAGATTGGCTATGTTATGGTTGTTTAAGTATAAATAGTCGAGTAAAAATTTGGACATGAAATATTTTAGTGATTTTATAAAATGCCGTTAAATGTCAACTGAATTGAATAATTGCAGCCAACATTTTTTGAAAAATCATACTGAAATGTTGATATCTATATATATAAAATTCTCCTGTCACGGTGTTCGGCTTTGAACTCCTCCGAAACGGCTGGACCGAATTTGATGAAATTTTGTATGTGGAGTTTGTAGGTCTGAGAATAGGTTTTTTAACTACTTTTTATAGTGGTCAGTGGAGTGACCAGGGTACCTCCCCCACAAAATTTTTTAAGAAATCGTGAAATTAAAGTTATTTTTGAACGTTTTGTTTAAAAAACGTTTGCAATAATATGATTTTTACTGTCTTGATCTTGAATGGTCATCTCGGAAATGGAATATCGCGGTCAACCCAATTTTTCAAAAATGTATAATTGTAGATAATATCCTTAATTTTAGTAAGCGTGACTATAAAAACGCTTTTAACCGGGGCTCCAATAGGTGGGAAAGCGCGATCAATTCCACATTTTAGAATACAGTACAACACCGATAATGTGCATTGGTCACAAAAACGACGGGCCAACAATGCGGTTCGAAAATCTAGAGTGATCAATATTTAACTGATAAATTGTAAATAGATTACAAAGGCTTACACGGAAATCCAAAACGACGGGACAGCAACGCGGAACCGGGTCAGCTAGTAATAATAAAAAAACAAACACACAATTTACACTACCAATCAGTAGTAATAATTTTTTTGAAATTTGGAAGTTGACTGTGGGCAACTTTGCGCCATTGCACAGTGGATTCACCCATTGGCCAAAAATAAAAAAATGAATGTCAAAAATTTGGTACAACATCTGGCAACACTGACAGCTATGAGATGGACCTTTTTTAAAAATATATTAATTTTCGTTTCATTCGAACGCGATCTTCTTAAGAATAGCTTCAAAAGTCGGAACATTTGACTAATATTTTTTGTTGTGAGTACAACCTATATTTTAAGTGCAAGTAAATATATTCAAAATATCGCGAAACTAATACGTATAGCAAAATATTATAGTGGATTTTGAAAAATAGTGTTTTAGCGTGTTGTAGATTTTAGTTAGCTGGATATTTTCGTAGTGTATTTGGTAATGCCAATTCGATCATATACTTAAATTTGAGCTAAGGTTTTAGTCATGATGACCACCAGTGCCCACCTCGGGAATAATTTTCCAAAGTAGCTCATGGGTTTAAGATTATTCAGTATTAAAATCAGCTGCCATCTAGTGCCAGACTATAAATGGTGGGCCGCTGACTAAAGCTGCCCTAGAATAGGGTTTCTATGGATATATTAGCGTATAACTCTGTTATCTGACCACGTAAATTAACATAATTGGTATCAGTGGCAAGATGAAGAAATCTTCTTCCAAATTTGTCCTAAATTGCCGGTACGTGCCTTCCAGGAAGAACGCTATAAGATCTATATTAAAAATTTTACCAATTTTCAGACAAAAATTTTGATTTTTTTAATCCGCTAAATTGGTTGGATTTTATGTTGTTTTGGAGATTGTTTTGTTTCCCCAAGTCCATTTTTGCATCATAAGATAATCGGGACCTTTGTTCATGTCATTTTGTATTAAGAGCATAAAACAATTCTTACCGTATACCCCCTCGAGAGGGGAAAGGGGGGAGAATGTTACGCTCGTGGTTTCTTAAAACACTCTTCGCAGCAGCACAAAGCTGTAACCGGCGCATTGGCTTGATTTTTGCACTCTAAATAGTTTTGGCCACTTTCTCCATACAAGTGGATCCACTGTACATTGTGGTAATAAAGTGGTTACATTAGTGGAAGTCGAAAATGATGGTTAGTGGTATTCAATGAAATACAAAGTGTCATTGGGACATTCGGGCTTGTGAAAAATGTTGTATTTATATTATTATTCGAAGATTGGACTTGAATAAAGAGGAGATTGACACATTTTTTGGTAAATGTACATATTGCATATTAGGAATTTGTAAGATATCAAGCGAATATCTCTTCAAATATCGATTACTAGCAACGTGCCCGCTGCTTCGTATGCGGAAAGGATATAAAAAACAAATAAACAATATGTAATATGAAAATGGCGAACACTGAAAATTTTCTTGTACCTTTACCAATTTTAATCAATATTTATTGTTATTTTAGTACTGTTCGTACCGCTTTAGTTCGTTTTTCAAAAAGATCAGCCGTATCTCACCCTTACATGTTAACAGATAGACCAACATTGTACACCAATACTCACACTAAATCCAAACAAGTAGGAAAAGCGTTAAGTTCGGTCGGGCCGAACTTTTTATACCCTCCACCACAAATTTATTTATTTTATTTTTTTATTTATTTATTTCATTACTTTGCCATATTGTTAATTCAATGGCCAATTCAGATATAATTACAAAGATTCCACCTTACTTCATAGCTACTCTATAAATAAAATATTAAACATTATTGTTCTTACAAACTATACATAAAAAATTAAGGGCTTGTTCATGTATGTCGATAAGAAAATGAATGCGCAAGAAAAACTACCAAATTTGAATGTGTTTTTCAAATTTGTTTTTTGTTTTGAAGGAAAAGCGAAGGAAAAAATATTTCCAAAACTAAAGTTTGGTTGTGTTTCATGCGCACACATTTTCGTTTCGAAATACATAAACTGGGGGTAAAAAAAAATGATTGCATTGATCTCCTTTACATAATAACTACTCATATGTATATTATCAACATATTATAAAATAGGTAAGAATTAATATAGAATTTTCAAAAATATCATCGGTACAACCAATATTTTCTTCTTAATGCCATAGCTAATCGAAATTTCAGCCATTTCGGCGGATTAATGTGGCCACAACCTTCAAAATACCGAAAATCGGAAGGTACCGTTCTATGGCGGCTATATGATGGCGTGGACCTATACCTACAATTTTCTGGGGGGAAGCTTTATACCCCTAACGAAGACTAAATACCAAATATCAGCCATCTCGGTGTGATAATGAGGCCATAACCTTCAAAATACCGAAAATCGGTAGGTATCGTCCAATGGGGGCTATATCAAAACGTGGACCTATATAAACCAACTTTGGTAGGAATATTTTTTGGCCCCTGGAGACACAAAATACTAAATTACAACCAATTCGGTGGTAAAATGGGACAAATATCTTAAAAATTCCTTAAAACGCCGACGCGTCACGCGTCATTTTGTATGGGAGCTATGCGAAAGCGTGGACCTACATAGCCCGCTTTCAATACCAAAAGTCCTACGTACATATAATAGATTTTCCCAAAATTGCATCCACCTACGTCAATCCGTTCGGACGCTAGAGTGATTTCCACAGACGACAGACGGACGGATATCGCTAAATCGATGTAGAATTGCACGATGATCAAGAATATATATAGTTTGTGGGTTCTACAATGATTACTTCGAGTAGTTATAAACGGAATGACAAACTTAATATATCCCCATCCTATGGTGGAGGGTATAAAAATGCAGATTCCAGCACTGTTCCTACACCCAATAGTACGATTTTCCAAAACTATCTCAATCCTTCACTTCACCAGTAACCTTAATTCCAAAAAACAGGATTCCAGCGCTATCAGTGCACTCAAATTGTACCATTTGGTATATTTCGTGGCCATAAGTACGAATTTCAAAAACTACCTCCCTGTCTCATTCCAGGATTCCAGCTCTATCCGTTCCCCCAAAGAAGAATTAGTATAGAATTTTCAAAAATATCATCGGTACAACCAATATTTTCTTCTTAATGCCATAGCTACTCGAAATTTCAGCCATTTCGGCGGATTAATGTGGCCACAACCTTCAAAATACCGAAAATCGGAAGGTACCGTTCTATGGCGGCTATATGATGGCGTGGACCTATACCTACAAATTTCTGGGGGGAAGCTTTATACCCCCAACGAAGACTAAATACCAAATATCAGCCATCTCGGTGTGATAATGAGGCCATAACCTTCAAAATACCGAAAATCGGGAGGTATCGTCCAATGGGGGCTATATCAAAACGTGGACCTATATAAACCAACTTTGGTAGGAATATTTTTTGGCCCCTGGAGACACAAAATACTAAATTACAACCAATTCGGTGGTAAAATGGGACAAATATCTTAAAAATTCCTTAAAACGCCGACGCGTCACGCGTCATTTTGTATGGGAGCTATGCGAAAGCGTGGACCTACATAGCCCGCTTTCAATACCAAAAGTCCTACGTACATATAATAGATTTTCCCAAAATTGCATCCACCTACGTCAATCCGTTCGGACGCTAGAGTGATTTCCACAGACGACAGACGGACGGATATCGCTAAATCGATGTAGAATTGCACGATGATCAAGAATATATATAGTTTGTGGGTTCTACAATGATTACTTCGAGTAGTTATAAACGGAATGACAAACTTAATATATCCCCATCCTATGGTGGAGGGTATAAAAATGCAGATTCCAGCACTGTTCCTACACCCAATAGTACGATTTTCCAAAACTATCTCAATCCTTCACTTCACCAGTAACCTTAATTCCAAAAAACAGGATTCCAGCGCTATCAGTGCACTCAAATTGTACCATTTGGTATATTTCGTGGCCATAAGTACGAATTTCAAAAACTACCTCCCTGTCTCATTCCAGGATTCCAGCTCTATCCGTTCCCCCAAATACCCACTGTACCAAATTTAGTATCATTTAGTACTTTTCGTACCCTCCAACTGTAGCCTTAATTCAAAATTTCAGGATTCCAGCTCTATTCGTTCGCACAAATCATAATTGTACCAAATTTAGTACCATTTAGTACTTTTAGTACACATGTGTACACTTTTCCTAAGCCATCTCCTTATGTCAACCGTACATTTTAACCTTGATTCTCACACCAAATTTCAACCTTTAACCTTTATCCGTCCACAAAATACGAATTGGCACCAAATTTAGTACACTCTAGTACTTTTCGTACACTTATAGTTCGAATTTCTAAAAACCCTTTAGCACATCTTTCCTACACTCCATCAGTGACCTTCATTTCAAAGTTATAGCTCTACCGGTTCGCCAAATACAAACGGTACCATATTTAGTACCTTTTAGTACTTTTCGTACCCTTCCAGTTCGAATTTCCAAAAACCCAGCCTTATCTGACCCCTTCGGACCAAGAGTGATCCACACCCAACATTTCAGGATTCTAGCTTCAGCCGTTTCGTCTGGGCGTTGATGAATCATTAAGTCAGGCAATCACTTTACTCTTTTATTAATATAGATAGATAATAATTTTATGTATCATAATAAATATGAAAAATATTATTAATATTCGGGGAAAAATATTAATTTTATAAAAAATACTGCTACAAATGTTGTAAAAGTACGTTGGAAGAATTCTAAATATAGTACAATTTCCGAACATGACAAAAAAATTTTACTTTTTACCAAATGTACCACAAAAATTGCAATACCCCTACAGCATTCTAATTAATAAATATAGTTCTTTATAAACAAACCAAAACCTACTTATATGTTAGTCAGTTATATGCCTCCCAGAATTTAAAATATGCACCAATAATTATATTTGGATATATTTCCGACAACAAATTATGGTCAATTTCAACCGCTCAATACTATCTGATCATTATGCAAAATTATTGGCATTATTCACTCGATAAAAAACACTTTTTTTTAAATTACAAGAAACCCTGCACAGATTATGAAAGAGGACCGAAAAAAAGAAGACACGTGTATCGGCGTTTTGAAAGTTAACGTCGGGAAGTAACCTGAATAGGCGTGGCAAGTTCCGCCCATTTCTACAGGTTTTGAAATATTCGACATCAGATTCCTTGGAATCCTTGCATTTTAGGTATAAAGTGTCTTTGGCAATATTACTAACAGCAATGCGGGGTATCTTTTTATCGTCCATTTTTTAAAAAAGTTTAAAAACTCCTTTAAAATGAGATCGTATCCAAGTGCAGTTCGAAGATCCTTTGAAAATTTATACCGATGATGTTCTTTGTGGTCCTGTTTACGGCCATATTATGTTTTTCGTGGACAGTCCATGCTTCCTGGCATACTGGTCCAACCCACTGAAATGACTAGTGGGCGCGATATCTATCGAAAAGATATGACTCTAAAAATTAGATCCACTTCCGTAATGCACTCTGTCGGTCCACTCCCTCCTCCGAAAAACTTTTGAACTTTAATCCTAATTCACATTTTTGTTGGCAAGTTCAAATGTCCAAAAAGTGCCACAAAATTCTGAAAAGGCCCTAAATACATTCGATCTGTCCGTAGATGAAAGTACCAATTCACATAGGCTGAGGGTATATCTCTGTCGGCAAAGCCGACTGATACTTTTTTATACCCTCCACCATAGGATGGGGGTATATTAAGTTTGTCACTACGTTTGTAACTACTCGAAATAATCATTGTAGACCCCACAAAGTATATATATTCTTGATCAGCGTGCAATTCTACATCGATATAGCCATGTCCGTCCGTCTGTCCGTCTGTGGAAATCACTCTAGCGTCCGAACGGATTGACGTAGGTTCATGAAATTTTGGGAAAATATGTTATTTTTACGTAGGACTTTTGGTATTGAAAGCGGGCTATGTAGGTCCACGCTTTCGTATAGCCCCCATACAAAATGACGCGTGACGCGTCGTCGTATTAAGGAATTTTTAAGATATTTGGCCCATTTTACCACCGAATTGGTTGTAATTTGGTACTTTGTGTCTCCAGAGGCCAAAAAATATTCCTACCAAAGTTGGGTTATATAGGTCCACGTTTTGGTATAGCCCCCATATAAGGCCCCATATAAAGTACGCGTCATTTTAATATATTTTGAATGTATTAGACCCATTTGACCACAGAATTGGTTGTAATTTGGTATTTTGTGTCTTCAGAGGCCAGAAAACATTCCTACCAAAGTTGGGTTATATAGGTCCACGTTTTGGTATAGCCCCCACATAAGGCCCCTTATAAAGTACGCGACATTTTAATATATTTTGAATGTATTAGACCCATTTGACCAAAGAATCGGTTGTAACTTTGTATTTTGTGTTTCCAGAGGCTAAGAAACATTTCTACCATAAAATTTTTATATAGGTCCACGTGTTGATATAGCCCCCATAATTCAATATCTTCCGCTTTTCGATATTTTGAACGTTTTAGCCTCATTATCACACCGAGATGGCTGAAATTTGGTATTTAGTCTTCTTTAGGCGTATAAAACTTTCCCCCAGAAATTTGTAGGTATAGGTCCACGCCATCATATAGCCCCCATAGAACGGTACCTTCCGAATTTCATTATTTTGAAGGTTATGGCCACATTAATCCACCGAAATGGCTGAAATTTGTGGTGGAGGGTATAAAAAGTTCGGCCCGACCGAACTTAACGCTTTTCTTACTTGTTACTTGTTATATATGATTTAGGACCATATTCTACCGTTTTTATTCACATTTTGGTTATCTGCGGTCACAAAATATATTTTATTGATGTTTTTTCATAATAAATTCTTTCAGAAGATTACATGTGATCGATCGAAACTGTTTTTGGAATATCTATGGTGAATATATTATATAGGGAAAATACTGACAACCCAGATCGGACTTTGTAAAATTACGTATTTTAGTACTATAAACTAAAATAACGTAATCAGGATAAGTCAAAGTTTCCTGATATTGTATGTGAAAATGCGGGGATAGTCTACGGATATTGTCCAGTATATATCTGACATACGGGTCCTAACATCCATGATTTTGGCGTAGTCCTAAATACTATAATGATGGCAGCTACTCCTGCTCTGACAAAATTGCCTGAATTAACCTTTGAAATCGAAGTAACTAGCCATATCCTAACTAAATTTGTTATGATCATTCAAGATACACACAAGTATGTCAGTTTTTATGGCTAATTCATTCAATTTTGTCAGAGCACGAGTTGCTGCCATCATTATAGTACTTAGGACCATGCCAAAATCATGGATGTTAGGACCCCCGAAGAAGACTAAATAAAAATTCTAGTCGTTTTGGTAAGATAATATGGTTAAAACCTTCAAAATATCGAAAATCGCGTGATATAGTTTATTGGTAATATATCAAAACGTGGGTCTATGCTGACAAATTTTTGGGATTTTGTATCTCCTAAATACAGGCTAAATACTAATTTTCAAGCATTTCAGTGAGATAATGCGACTAAAACCTTCTAAATACAGAAAATTGGGAGATATTATTCTATGGGGGCTTCATCAAAACGTGAATCCGTACCGATCATTCTTAGCTGGAATGTTTTCTTGCCCAAACAAAAATAAATACCAAATTGGAAGAATGCTTTTTAGCCCCAAAGATGACTAAATACTAAGTTTCAGCCATTTCGGAGTGATATTGGGGCTACAACCTTGAAAATACCGAAAATCGGTCGGTACATTTCTATGGGGGATATATCGAAACGTCTATACGGTTGTGGGCTCTCTCTTGGCGGTAGCAATAAATAACATATAGTATATTTTGCTCGTCCTAGTCTTTGGTTGATGTTGAAGCTTTTTATAGACAATATTTATGTATGTAATAACCACTGTAAAGCTTAATATCGTCAACTTATGTCTTTTTTGTTTGAACCAATTGAGAAGAACTTTTAAGACAGTTTCAAATAAATACCAACCTAACATAATATTTTTCGAGATTTTAATTATTTTTGTATTACATGCAGTAAAACTATATTTTGTCGCAAATCAACAATAATGTCTACTCACAGACCGGAAGAACATTGTTGTCATTATCACTTTTGTTAATATCACGAAGATGAAACTAACGAACGGAACAAGAGATATTCATATGCAAATTTCACTTGATAATTTGTTTCAGGTAATGCTCGCTTACTGTCAGCTATGATATCTTATGACAATGAATTCATTATCATAACAATGCTATCTGTGAAAGATATTAAACTAAAGTACCTGTCTGTGGTATAATACCTTACTTCTTATTGGGTGCACCACCAGGTACAATTTCAAAAGAGAAGAAAAACAAAACAAACAAAAAACGCAAATACTCTGCATGCACTTCATAAAAGGAATTCAGAGCAATCAGTAGACACGCATTTCCTGTTTTTCAACTTTTTATTAAAATTATCCTTTTAAGCCTTTCCTTTACATACACACAACACCGAAAGAGACTAATCAAATAGGTTGAAATATGAAAAATATTTGCTCAAAGGATTCATAAAAACACCAGAACCTTTGGAATGAACCTTTGAAATGGAACAGAATATCTACACATACAGAAGAAGTATTTTGTGATTCTATCAAAACTCAATGTTTTCCTTGCAGACAGAGCAAAAGAGATAGCATAAATGTGTGTGTGAGAAGTATCAGACATACCGGCAAAGAGCAGGTGATAGCTATGTGTTGCCTTCTGCAGTGATTTGTGAGCATGCGTCCATTTGTTGCTAACATTTGCCCATGTGCTTGTGTTGTTTTTACGGCGTCGAACACATAGTCTATGTAAACATATACCCTGCCAGCAATTGGAAGTGAGTTTTATCTAATTTTATAAATGAGTATCTTTTTGGTGTCTAATTTTCTGTAAAAATGCGACATTTGTCTAATATACAATAACAATTGCATTGTTATCCCATTTGAATCGTATTCAGTCACCATTTAGAAAAGAATACGATAGACAAATAACAACAATAACATATGTATCTAAAAATAAATGTAAGCTATCTCATTTATATCCCAATGAAGGATGGAAATTAGATAGACATATCTATTTTCCATCCTTTATTTGGATACAAATTAGACAGCTTACATTTATTTTTAGAATTGCTGTCAGTTGAACAAATAAGACATTTGTACACAGATGGTTATATACGCAGGTGGTGCAATGGTAAGCATGCTTGCTTTGCAATCTGAATGTCCGGGGTTCGATTACCAGGTCAGGCGACATCACATTTTTCAAATGACAAAATTAATATAAGCGACAATTCCTGAAACAATTATAAACATATAAATAATGAATTAAATTAAAATTAAATAATAAAAAACCAAAAAGTCTAAAATAACCCAAACAAAGGATTAACGACACAACAACAACAATAAAACAAAACATAAAATAAAAAGGAATTAAATTAAGTTAAAAAGAAAATCAAAATAAAATTTTGTTCTTTTTTATTTATTATTATTTTTATCAAGTTTTTAGCTATATCAATGTTTTATAGTTAAAAAAAAAAGATTTGTCATTAAAAAAATTTCGACTGGCCTGGGAATCGAACCCGGGCATTCAGATTGCAAAGCGAGCATGCTTACCATTGCTCCACCGATATTATCGTTTTAATAACTTTCTGACGTGTCCAATTAGACACTCAAAAAAGTATCTAATGAGTGGAACAGTTCTTCCCGAGAGCTTTATCTTTTTGGATAAGAATGCGACTATCGCATTCGTTTGTGCAATCTAATTGAAGTGACTCATTGGACAATAAACAGATAGCAAATGTTGGCAGGGTATTGTGGCGCAAAATCTGAACAATTGTTAATCATTTGAAGCTGGTGGTATCACAACAATACAAAGAGGAAGAAGCAAAGAAAGAAGTAGAAAATATAAGAATGAATGGCATGTCCTTTGACAAATCTTTGTTTGTCTTTACTGTTTTTGTGGTTGCTTTGTAAAGGATTTACGATTTGTTGTTAGTGGTGTTGATGTATTTGCTGTTTTTGCTGTGGTGGTAGTTTGGTGTGCGTGCGTTTCTTATGAATTACTCACAGCCTGATAGGAGACCAACCCCAAGGTTGTCAAAATTATTCTTTACATTTCACTTCGTAGTCTTTAAAGGAATTTTCAAATATTGTAAATAAGTTTTCGAAAGACTATATGGATATATTCAGCATTTTTCCTATATCTATGTACTTAAATTCATGTAGTATAATACAGGCCTTTAATAAGGGACATGCATTTTGGCTTGCTTATTTGCTTCAAAATTGGAATATGTAGTAAAATTATGAATTTTTTGTAGTAAGTTCAACAGATGACAAAAACTTGTGTAAGGACCCCACATTTTTACATTCCAAACAGCAGCAATAATGTTATCACAACCAGATCTTAAATTGTACGCTTTAGAAGAAGCCTCTCAATATCCGATTCGACATCTTCGGAGAAAACATTAGATAGCGTTTACATTACATGTTTATGATGGATTCTAAGTAATTGGAAATTTTAGCTCTTACGTCGTATTATGAAGAAGTTAAAAGTTGATGTTGCCATTTTGCCTTTTAATGTAATATGTCAAGATGCCCGCTAAGAGTTTAAAATCAAACTTCTTGAAGAAGTTAAGAGAAAAGCTTTTTTAGCTGGAGAAAATTTGTCAGGTTGGCCATACTAATTGAACCAGAACTAGGTGGCCATTGCTCTATAGCATTTTTTCATGATTCGGACTAAATGGTAAAGAGTTAAAACTCCCAGCTTGTCAGTTCATCCGATTTATAATTAGCGATATTTTTATAATGACGTGGAAAGTCTGAGGTGTGGTTTAAGCTCTCCCAGGACTGTCTTCCTCAGGTTTAACAGCGTCAAACGTCGTAGTTGGTGTTACCTCTGAGTCATACTAATTGAGGCTATAAAGTATAGCGTAAACCAACCAACCAACTTCTGAGTTTAGTTTCCCAACAGTATGTACCACAGAAAATAGAAGAATTTTAACAAGTGAGCCAAGGCTATAGCCGGGTCGGGACCGACCATGTGATACTCTACACCTCTACCCCTGTGCATAAGCTTTTGACTGGTAAAATTCAAAATATTAAAATTGGGATAGCTTAGCGCCTTTGCACTGAATGTCTTCATTAATACAGGTCAATTTTGTTGAAACGCTTTTAAGTGCATCGTCTGTACAACTCAAATAAAAAATGGAAAACTGGGATGTATGCCAACCATCAATATGCTTCTTTCTCTGTGAGACCCCCATCAACCCCCAAAATTTCGTGAGGATCCGATCAAAATTCCGACCTGTAGTGTGATAGGGATACATTACCGACTATTGTCATATAGGTTGTCATAGGTGGTCAGACAACAGAGATATGTTGTTTGACCACCTATGACAACCTACTTCACAGCGTTGTAAAGGTGATATTTTCTACCTCTTACAGAAGAGAGATGTTCACTTTGAAATAAAACGTTGGCCTTTTCTCCAAATAAGTTTTTTTTCACATCCCGACCCCTGAATAATATCCGACCATTACCGAAATCAATAGGTTTATTCCTCTGTGGGACCCCCATTAACACCCAAAATTTCGTGACGATCCAATCAAAATTGCGATGTGTAGCGTGATTACAAAAAAAAAAAAAAAAAAAAAAAAAAAATTATAAAAAATGGGATGTATTACCGACTATTGCGATATCTCCGTTATTTGGCCACCTACGCCAACCTGCTTTACATCATTGTAAAGATGGGGATTGGATGGGGATTTTCTACTTTCATAGTCATACCTTGATTTTGGAAGGTCATAACCAAAGCTGTGATATTCGTATGCAAATATCTATACAACGGTTACAGATACAATCTGTGTGACGTAATTTGGTCTACAAATAAATGTGCCAAAATATATCGATATCGGTTCAGATTTGGATATAGCTCCCATACATATTTTCTTTCGATTTTAAGTGTTTGATGCACCAAAAACGCTCTATATGTCTGATTTCAATGAAATGTGGAATGTTTGACGGAATTTGGCCTATAACTAAATGTGTTAAAATATATCGAAATCGGTTCAGTTTTGGATATAGCTCCCATATATATTTTCGTCCGATTTCAAGTATCTGATTCACCAAAAACACTATATATGTATATCCGATTTCAATGAAATTTGGAATGTGTGACGGAATTTGGCCCACAAGTAAATGTTACAGATACAATCTGTGTGACGTAATTTGGTCTACAAATAAATGTGCCAAAATATATCGATATCGGTTCAGATTTGGATATAGCTCCCATACATATTTTCTTTCGATTTTAAGTGTTTGATGCACCAAAAACGCTCTATATGTCTGATTTCAATGAAATGTGGAATGTTTGACGGAATTTGGCCTATAACTAAATGTGTTAAAATATATCGAAATCGGTTCAGTTTTGGATATAGCTCCCATATATATTTTCGTCCGATTTCAAGTATCTGATTCACCAAAAACACTATATATGTATATCCGATTTCAATGAAATTTGGAATGTGTGACGGAATTTGGCCCACAAGTAAATGTGGTGCGGGGTAGCGAAGCGCACCGGGTTCAGCTAGTTATTATTAAAATCTCAAAAATGGAAAGTTGGGTTCTATTAGCGGCTATTGCGATATCTTCGTTGTTTGTCCACCTTCGACAACCTACGTTACAAAGGTGATATTTTCTACTTTCATTAGCTGGTTGTGCTTTTGATATACCTAGATCGTCATCAATACCCAAAATTTAGTGACTATTGGATTAAAATTGCGACCTCTAACGTGATTGCAAGGTTTAGATGGACAGACGGATGGACGGACGGACACACATCGACTCAGCTCGAGGAGACATTCATTTTGGTATATGAGCGAATATCAAAAAAATTTAGTTTCCATGAAGCCAAGGTTTGCACTATTATAATACGCGAACTATTGCAATTTACCAGTAACTATGACCATGGCTAGATCAATTCAAGTGTTTTTGAACAAAGCTCAAAAATTTGGCAAAATAATTTAATTTGCGTGGAAGTTATGATCGCGTAAATGAATAAAAATAGGAAAAAAACGTTGAAGCCAACGGGGTTTTTTACGTTACTATTTGATTGCTGATTAAACCGTTCAAATGACGGACATACATATGTCCAAAGTAAAAGTAGAAGAATACAAAATGAAGATTACACTTCTAATGTATCACTTTTCGAAATTTCCACTGCTTCCACCTGTTATAGATGCTGACATTTTGAAGCCGGATTTTAGGTGTTTTTCGTATTTTTAATTTAACTGGAACGCGCATTCGAGTATTTCAAAAAACAATTAATAGGATTAAAGTACTCGCAATTACGCATAATTTGATATGTATATTGGTTATGTAGCACACGCAGCAGCAGGGTAATCTACTTCCAAAAGCCAAAATTTAGTGCGATATTTTTTCTAAAAAACATATTTTTGGCTACAGTATTTACAATATCCTTTTGAGTGTGCTGGTACCCCGCGATATTTTAGTTTTTCGGCGGTCCGGATCATATAAATCATAGATCGTGAAAATCCATCCCCTAGAACGGCGAAAACAGCAACTGCAAAAACCGAAAAATGTGCGAAAAATGTTTTTGAAAATATCGCGGATTTAGTCGCATTTTCTGTGGATCGTTTTCCTGTCAATGAAAAAACTGACACATCACTCGCGGTTTTGCGAAAACAGCGGTTTAAAAAACATTTATTTGAACTTTACCCATATCTTCCGCTAGATGTTAGTGTGTACTCGAGAAGTGATTAGAATAAAAAACGTGATTTTTTGCGTGAAATTTAACTGAAATAGAAGAATAACTCCGACATAATTTTCTTACATTTTCTTCAACTAACTCACAAAAAAATTTAAAAAATATTTCCCTCAATATATTTTTTTTTTGTTTTTGCTAAAATGTGCAAACCGCTGAACAGATTTCTATATTTTTGGTTCCATTTGAATCGTCGCGATGTTTAGATTACGTACATATTTTTAAAATATTTTTCCGATGCATAAACAGCTTAAATTTTAATAAAACAAGTCGCAAGCAAGTAATTTTTTTAATTCTCTCTTAATTTCCGCGAAAATTTACAACTTTGTCACTAATGTTATGGGACCTCAGTAATCATATAGTACGTAGGAAGCCCTTAATTAATAATGTTTCGCAATATAATGAGTAGCGTTGTTTTAAGATTTATTTCTTATTATCAGAATTACAACCGCCATAACTTTTGCGCGCAACAACCAAAATTAGTATCTCGAACAGATTTGGAAATCGGAATTTTTTCCCAATCTATGTACCACAAATCTTTCATGTAGCTTAATTTTTTTTTTTTTTAACTTTTTTTTATGGAAAACTAAAAAAATGTGATATTTCCTCATATACATGAATGGGTCTACGACCATTATTTCGATGCGTTACAAACTTTTTGGCCAAAACCAAGTTATAATACCCTCCCCACATAGTGGTGTAGGGTATAATAAAGCATTCGAATTCGCTTATCGTTAACCCAATTCACCATACTTTTGTCAGTGCAAGGCTCTTAAATCAAAACTAATTCTATTTAAAATATTGTTACGGAATTAGGGTTGGACTTAATCTTATTCCCCTATACGATTTGTACCAAATAACTTTATTGACTTTATTCACTGATTCACGCAAGACTTTACTTCTCTACTAAGCACAAAGCTAACTCCTAGACATTAGTAAGCACACAGCTTTACTCTATTCAGGTTGCTCTTTAGATTACAATGATGGTTTTAATTCGCGAAAATACACCCGCATTTGTATTTGCGTATGCATAGACTGTTTCAGCACCCTTCATCTGGGAGGTCCTCCAATGTACAAACGATATCCAGATGCACATACCCACATAATCGTATACAAACAGAGAGGGAGTACGAGGGGTTACAATGACATCACAATGTAGAAGCTCCTCGATTTTCTTGATTTTTTTGTATTAAACTACGATTATTTACAAAAATGTTAAGTCTTCTTTTGTAGTGGGATTCGAATAATTACTATTTTTTTAAAACTTGTCAATACAATACAAAGAGTATAATAATTGACAAAAATTAATTTTAAATATTAAATCGCGAAAATTGCATCCAAGCCCACAGTGCAAAAATTGTTTCTATTTTTGTTAGATAGCTGATAAAAAATAAAAAAATACAAAAAACAATTTTTTTCTATTTGGGCCAATATTAAAGAAGTTATGAGTTAGTTGGTTAGTTTTTACAGAGTTCGACTTCTTCAAGGTGTGATATCTCTGGAACCTTTAGTAAAAAAATCTGAAAATATACTAAAATGTTTTGCTGCTGAGCAGCATCACTAAAGCAAAAAATTAAGGAACTCAAGAACATCATTTTGAAAAAGTTTCCGATATCACTCTGAAATCCCCATATGTAGTGAAAAGGGTCCGTCCATTATAACATAAAGAAAGTAATACCTGACGTTGCAAGGAACGATTATATATGTGTGTGCTATATCTCTATCACCTACAACCTAATTTCTGCCCATTTGATCCAAAAACCTTATATATGAAATTGTATGGCGATTGGTCGACGTTAACCCGTGCCAACAGAGCAATCTTTGTTTCCATAGTAATTTGTCTGGGCGTAATCTTCACTTTCGCGAAAATTCTCTAAAGGTCCAATCGATGAAAAACATAAACATTCAGTTTATGGTTGGGGCTGTAAGACGACTTCTACAAGAATTTATGATGATTGTTAACGATAGTCTTTGCCCCCAGTCCTTGTAATTTGACATTTGAGGTTCTCAGTAGCCACGAAACTTCTCCACCTAAAATCTCAATATAGGCTCATGTTTTAATATAGCTCCCATATAACGGTACCTCCCGATTTTCGATATTTTGAGGATTTTACCTACAACTTTTAACCGAACTAGCTGTAATTTGACATTTGAAGTTCTCAGTGGTCACGAAACTTCTTCACTAGAAATCGTCAACATTGGTTTATGTTTTGGTATAGCCCCCATATAGCAGTACCGCCTGATTTTCGGTATTTTGAGGGCCTTAGCTACATTGTTTGACGAATCTACCCATAATTTGACTTTTGAAGTTCCCTGCAGTTATAAAACTTTTCCACCAAAAATTGTAACGATAGGTGCACAATTTAATATAGCCCCGTAGGTGGTACCTTTCACCTGGCTGAACATATTTTCCACCTAAAATTGCGAAAGTAAACTAATTACTTCATTTTAATTAAAACATTTATATGGTGGAAGTTATAAAAAGTTCGGCTCGGCCGAACGTAACTTCTTTTTACTTGTTATTTCTCTTTTTATTTATTTTTGTAAGGAAATATTTTTAATTAAAATTTGAAATTAATGATTAATTTCAAATCGAACATTATATTCATAACGAATTATCTTAAATTATATCATTGATGATATTTACCAAGGAGCCGTTTTATTAACTCCAAACACAAACTGTCAAATTACTGCAAAAGAACAAACATTGCCTTGGATGAATGACGACTTTTTTATTTTTCCTTGTTGTTGTGTTCTGTAACCAATCAAATTGTGCTGTACCTACGAGTTCTTCGATTTTATTTGTTTCTACATTGGAAAAGTCATTTCAATTTTTCGTGTCTCACATAATTTTTTATTTTTGGTTTATGGAAATGTTTTCTATTATATACCTACATATGCAGTCATACATATGAGTATGTGTGTCATATCATAACCATAGATCAAAAGATTCTAACCACAGAAAAATTTATAGAAAATAGAATATCGGTATCATATAATATATATTGCAATAATCAAACATGTAACCGAATCCTTTTTAAGTATTATTCGTTTAAAAACGATGCCGCATTTTTTTTTTCTAAACTCTATAGTTGTACAGGGATTAACAGTTAATCTTCTATTATACTGCTACCACTTGTTGATTACTTATCAGACAAAATACAAAGTCATTGATGTGTATCTTTGAAATCCGACAGAAGCACCTGTGTGTATTCAAACGATGATCGTAGTTATGCCGATACACAACAAGTCCACTTACATGCTAGTTTCTTTGGGCATGGATTATGTTTGACATGTAAGTAGTTTTTTGCAAGTATTTATTTTCAAGATTTTGCAAAAATATAACCTGGATTGGTAGCTAAGATAAAATTGTCGGCATTTTATCAAAAGGAAAAAAATGTGCATAATATTATGCAAATATAACAATTTTCTATTATTTGGAAATATGGAGGGAATAATTCAATTTGTCATTCCGTTTGTAACACATAAAAATATTCATCGGACACCTAAAAAGTATATTTATTCTTGATCAGGGTAAAATTCTATGTGGGTATAACCATTTCTGTTTGTCCGTCAGCTCGTCCGTATGTTGAAGTCGTACTGCTAGGATTTTTGGTATTGCAAATGGGCTATATCGGTCTACGTTTTGATATAGCTCCCATAGAACGGTACCACCCGATTTTCGGTATTTTGAAAGTTTTAGCCTCATTATCACACCGAAATTGCTGTAATTTGGTATTTAGGGTTTCTTGGTGTTGCCCTCTTTTTATACCCTATACCACAATGTGGAAAAGGGTATTATAAGTTTGTTTTGGTAAAAATTCATGTAACACCGCGAAATATTCGTCGGAGACCCCCAATGTGGTATACCAATCTTCATATCTCGACGAGATAAAGCGATTTTGAGATGTGTGTCTGTCCGTCCGTCCGTCCGTCTGTCCATTATAAATTGTAAACACGCTCCAGGCCGCAATTATGGACCGATCGTCACGAAATTTTGGATGGAGGTCGGGTTCAGATCAGAATAGATCCCTATTCTTATTGGTGATGATCGAGAAATATTAAGCGGGTGAAATGGACCAAAAACAAAATTTTTATCCGATTTTGTAGCGGCTCTGTATGTCGCAATTATAGTCCGATCGCCTCGAAATTTTAAATAATGTAAGATTATATGACAAAGAAGAAGCTTGCAATTTGAGATGGTGATCGGATGATGTTTAGAGGGTTAAATGGACCACAACTTTTGTGTGAAAATTGTGAAAATTTCTAATATACCGGTAATATCTTTATTCCTGGACCACACATTCCGCCCACATAAATAATATTTGGAAGGACAACTCTTGCCCTTTCAATTAATGCCAATTATGTTGATTTATGTGGTCAGATAACAGAGTTACAGCCTAATATATCGAGTGTTTTGCTTGTAATGTAATCAAAAGCATACTAGAGGTCGCAATTATAGATCAATAGTCACGAAATTTTGCACGAGGTAGTGGTTTTGGTCAAAGAAGATGCCTACAATTTTTGATGATGATCTGATATCATTTAGCGGGTGCAATGGACCATTACTTTTGTATACTAAATAAAACATTTTATTTTTGGTCCATATTTTAATCCCTGGAGGCCATATACCGGCAAAGTCGCCTATATATGAAAAATTAACTACCGATCTTTCCTCTGATGAAAATTGCAATAATATGTGTGCTTGGTAACGGATCTACTACCTAAGATATAATGAGTTTTGTGAAGAGAACCACATCTTCCCCCCATGCTACAAATTGTCTCTATCATGACAGGCAAATTGCCAGTCCTTACAAATAGCGTGGAACCCTTTCATATTACCTGTCCAATTGTCCAAAATTTAAAGATGCAACAGAAATTGCTAGACAACGCCAATTTCCAAATTTAAGAATGATTCTTAAAATGTACTGTATATAATTGTTCCACAAACATCCCAGTAGGGGCAACTTTTTTACTAAAGACTGTGACCTCAGTAATCATATAGCACGTAGTAAGTCATTAATTAACAGTGTTTCTCAATATAATGAGTAGCGTCTTTTAAAGATTGACACAATTGACAGAATTAACTATTGCGCGCTATAACCGAAATAAGTATCCCGAACCGATTTGAGAATGGGAATTTTTTCTCAGTCCATGTACTCACAGGCAACTGTGGTGATGTTCTTTTCAACTTACAGAACTCGATCTGTTCTTAGTTGATAGGTGCTGATAGTTGTTTACAAATATTTTTGTTCTGATGTTTTTTTGGGAAAGCCGAAAAGTGAGTGTGATTCTCATTTATTTGAGAATGCTAGACACTTAAAGAGTTCGGGTTTTCGCTAAAAAAAGGGAGCATTCTCTCATATCAATGAGAGCACCCCGATTAATATCAGCTCAATGATATGTAGACAGCGGAATTTTATGCAACACCTATTTTAGTAAAATTTGCATATTTTTGGCTTCTAATTAAATTCCAATCGAAATATATCACATATGCAAAAATATGCGAAATGTATAAATTATGCATATGCAAATATTATTTTTGCATATGGAAAATTTCTGTATTTCACATATTTTCGTATGCTACATATATTTCAATAATATCTTCTAAAATGTTTATGTGTACATTTTTCTGTTTGAAATTCACCTCAGACAAGTCAATAAAATAGAGAAATCTGTAACCAGAGCCACAATCTTCAAATGTCGAAACTGGGAATCTTTCGTTGTATGGGAGCTATATGAACGCCTGGACCTATACCGACAAATTTCAAATGGAAAGTTTAATACCGCCAATGAAGACTTAATACCAAATTTTAGCCAATTCGGAGGGATATTGAGACCATAACCTTCAAAGTACAAAAAATCGGTAGGTTCTGGTTATGGGAGCTATATGAAGACGTGGATATATAACGACAAATTTCAGGTGGAATTTTTTTTACCTCCAAGGAAGACTGAATACAAAATGTCAGCCATTTCAGTTTGATATTGAGGCCACAACCTTCAAAATACCGGATATCGGGAGGTACGGTTCTATGGGAGCTATATGAAGACCTGGACCTATACCGATAAATTTCAGGTCGAAAATTGTGATGAACGAATACTTAATACAAACTTTCAGCCAATTCGATGGGATATTTAGGACACAAAGTCAAAATATGCAAAAAATTAGGCCCAGACTAAATGTCCGTTCTAAAATTACTTATTGGTGCCACCATGGAACAATTGTTTGCACACCTGCCTTGCACGCTGAAGGTCGGGCGTTCGATTCCCGGCCAGCAAACATCAAATTTCCAACGATGGCAAAATACACCTCAGTAAAGTTGGCGACATTTTCTGAGTATTTCAACCATGTACAACTTCTCTACAGGTGGTGTTTTAAGATATGCCTTTCGGACTCGGCGATAAACAGTAGGCCCCATACTATTGCTTAATGTGATAAGGTTGCAGACTCCAAAAATTTATTTCTTGCAATGAGCTTATTTGTCCAAAAGAAACATTGATTTGCTGAAAGCTAACTCGCAGGGTAGTGGTGTAGGGTATCGTATTGTCGGCCCTGTCCGACTATAGCCTTTGCTTACTTGTTTTGGTTATGAGTATAGTTTTTACATACAACATTTTAAAACCTTTATTTAGGTACTTACCTAATGAAAAACAAGTAAAAACGTACACCATGAAATATTCAGAACTAATAGGGAATAATTAGTTTTCTTTCCGTTACGGAAGTAACATTGCCCACAATGTTAGGTGAATTACCTATCACCTAACCCCATCCGGTCAGCTAAAATTTTGTACAATACTTGAAATTGGGCGGTTTTGTTGTTTAAGGGCTATACCAAAACGTGGACCTATGTCACATCTATTGTCGGAGAAGTCTTTTCGTCACTACGAACCCTTAATGGTAAATTGCACCCAATTTAAACAGAAAATTTAAACAAAAAGAAAGAAAGTCAGTCAGCTGTGCTGATGGAGAGTATATCTCCTCTATACCCTATAGCCTCTGAAAAAGAAGCGAAATCAATAATTATGCCATATACAAAATATATTGATCACGAGTTTGTTTCAAAATATGTGGAATATGTACTGTTGAGCTATACTAAATCATTGACATATAGTCCAAAAATTTTTAGTAAACAATGTTCTGATTCACAGAGAACTCGAAATATTAAATTAAGTTGAACTAGGTATAATGAGAGTTAATCTTGTATACTAGCTAATTTAGAATGTCTCTGCAGGGTTTTTTGGTGCTTTTGGGCCATTATCTCAAGAAGTATGGACCTAATCCTAGAAAACAACCTTCTGAAAAAAAATCAAATAGATCCCTGGCGAATCCTCAAACTACACTTTTCCCAAATTTTGAATGCAGGTACCCGAAGGACGGGATTGATATTGTCCATTTTCCAACATGATACATGACTGGATGAAATAATACGGCAAATGTTGGACCAAATCGATTGCGCCTTTCGAGAGTTATCGTTCGCACCATTTTAGAGAATATATTCCGAAACAAGCGAAATATACAGCTAATGACATTGGAAGCACATCCTCTTTTTTGGAGCATAGTTATACCCCACACCACCTTGTGGTAAGGGGTATTATGTCTTTGTGCATTAGTTTGTAACATGCAAAAGGAAACGAGATAGATCCATAGTTCCTTTAAAGGATATACATAGAATCACTTTCTGAGTCGATTTACGCATGTCCGCCTGTCTGTCCATGTATTTTTGTAAACAAAGTACAGGTCGCATTTATTATCCGATTCGCATGAAAATTGGGGAAGATAGTTTTTTTGGCCAAAGGACGAACGCTATTTATTTTGGTAAAAATCGGTTCAGATTTGGATATAGCCCCCATATATATCTTCGCCCGATTTAAGGCATTTGGTGCACGAAACACGCTATATATGTCTGATTTCAACGAAATCTGGAATGTGCGACGGAATTTAGTCTAGAAATAAGTGTGCCAAATTATATCGAAATCGGTTCAGATTTGGATATAGCCCCCATATATATTTTCGACCGATTTAAGGAATTTGGTGCACGAAACACGCTATATATGTCCGGTTTCAATTAAATTTGGAATGTACGACGGAATTTAGTCTACATATAAGTTTGCCAAGTTATATAGAAATCGGCTCAGACTTGGATATAGCCCCCATATATATTTTCGCCCGATTTAAGGAATTTGGTGCACGAAACACGCTATATATGTCCGATTTCAATGAAATTTGGAATGTGCGACGGAATTTAGTCTAGAAATAAGTGTGCCAACCTATATAGAAATCGGTTCAAATTTGGCAATAGCTACTATATATTCTCGGCCGATTTTAGTTATTTGATGCACGAAATGCGGTATATATGTACGATTTCAATAATATTTAGAATGTTTGCCGGGATTTGGCCTAGAAATAAGTGTGCCAAATTATATCGAAATCGGTTCAGATTTGGATATAGCTCTCATATATATTTGCGACCTATTTGAGGTATTTGATGCACGAAACACGCTATATATGTCCAATTTTGATGAAATTTGAACTATGTGACGGAATTTGGTCTACAAATAAATGTGAAAAATTATATCAAAATCTGTTCTGATTTGGATTTAGCTCCAATATATATTTACATGTTCACTGTGGTGTAGGGTATTATATAGGGTTAAGGTATTTGGAAGTTATTACCTACATTTACGGCATAAATTTGCTGAACTTTGGCATTTTAAGTTCAAGGTGGTCAAAAATTGTATCCACCGAATTATTTTGGTATGGCATTTTAATACCCTCAGCCTTTGGGCTAACGAGGTTATATACTCTTTCATACGATCAAAATGTGCCTTCTCGACATAATTATTTTAGACCCCAATAAAGTTTGGACGAAATGTGTTTTAGACAATTTGGAGTTGATTTAGCAACCGATTCGGTCAAAAATTTTGCCTTCGTAATATTTTGTCCAAACTTAGTTTAAGTTCGAAGATAAACCATATCGGTACACTCCTTCAGCTACCTCCCCCATACACGTTAAAAACTTTTCGCTAAAATGACTCGCACCACAACTCTGGTCCATGCTTTGCACATCGTAATATTTTGACGAGACATAGATTGTCCAAACATACTTTAAAGAATTTCACCTATGCAAACCCAGTGTGGGGTTTGCTAGATCCCCCATCGGGACCCTCCCATTGGCGAATTGGGGACGTTCTACTTGCAGATAATGCAAGATGGATATCGGGGAAATAAAATACCCGAGGGTGACCAAAATCTAGCCTAGGGGACGGCAGCTAGTCCCTTAGTACAAACGATGGGCAGAAGTCGCAGCGACCGGTATGGCTATCTTTGGTTAGCGGGTGGCGTAACGGAACCCGTGCAAGCGGCACTCGTACAGCGGAATGCGGACGTCGGTCTTGAAGCAAGCGGTTCGCTTTATAAATGTGAATAATTGAGGTGGGATGGCATCTCTTTTCTGGCAGCCCCAGTACCATCATAGGATTCAGCAGGCCAATCACCCACTAATCCGAAATTCACAACGATTACAGAAACTTCTACAGAAATAAACGTAAATGAACCCCACAACTCGATGACGACTATTGGCACACGGAAAAGGATACGAATAGGACAATGGAACGTAAGAACGCTAAGAGAGACATCAAGATTAGCGCAGCTTGAAAAACAATTGAGTAAATACAACTAGCTAGCTAGCTATTCTGGGAATAAGTGAGATGAGATGGCTCAAGAGCGACAAAATCACGACAAAAAATGGTAATGTCGTGTTGTATAGTGGGAAAGACTCGAAGCATGAAAGCGGAGTGGGCTTCTTGATAGCAAAGCAACATGGCCAATCTCTCAAATCTTGGGACCCTGTCTCAGACCGTATCATTACTGCTCGATTTTATACCAAAGCAAAGAAATGCATTACTATAATCCAATGCTACGCTCCGACGGAAGAGGCTGAGGACGCAATTAAAAATGAATTTTATAACCAGCTCACAACCACCCTACACCAGACCCCACAAAGAGATATAATAATGCTCACTGGAGACTTTAACGCAAAAATAGGCAGCAACAACACGGGATTGAGTGAGATTATGGGAACACATGCAATTGGTGCGATAAACTCTAATGGGGAAAGGTTTGTTGAGCTATGTCAAACGTTTGATCTTGTAATAGGAGGCTCAATATTTCCTCACAAAAATATACACAAATACACATGGACATCGCCTAATGAAAGTACTAAAAACCAAATAGATCACATATGTATCAGCGGCAAATGGAGAAGGAGCTTAGAGGACGTACGTTCCAAAAGAGAGCAGATATGGACAGCGACCATGAACTAGTGGTAGCCACAATAAAAATAAAACTACTAAAGATTATTCGAAGGAACAAAGAAGGATACAAAAAACGCCTCAATGTAGCAATCTTGCGTAACACTGTGAAAAATGACGAAGTCGGAGAAAAGTTAGAAAGATGTGTACCATCAGAAAATCGAACATGGGAAGAAACCTGTACACTACTAAATGAAATTGGAGAGAGCAACATAGGCTATATACAGAAAGGAAACAGAAAACCCTGGATATCAAATGAAACTTGGAACCTAATAGAGAAGCGGAACCAATTAAAAATACAAAAGAACGACAACATGGACTTTATAAGCAAATATAAAGAGGTAGCAAAGGAAGTTAAAAAATCGGCCAGAAATGATAAACGAGCGTATCTAAGGAACCTAGCCAGTCAAGCGGAAACCGCTGCCGGAGCCAACAACATGAGAGAACTACATCAAATAATCGGTCATATATCAAATAGCAATAAGCACAAAAACCAACTGATAAAAGACACAAACGGCAAACTGCTTACAACAACAGATGAACAAACAAGAAGGTGGAAACAACACTTTGAAACTATAAGTTATGACGACGATTCTACTCGTTACGAAGCAATAGTTCGCCCAGAAATTAACAACAACATCACTGAGGCCACCCCCGACATCGACGAAATAAAAAGCGTCATAACAAAGTTAAAGAAAAATAAAGCTCCGGGAGAAGGCGGAATCCCACCCCAACTGCTCCAAACAAACTCCTTGGCAGCAGCGAAAATACTCGCACCATATATACAACATGCATGGACGCATGAAAACCTTCCAGATGCATGGACAAAAGGAGCCATTATCAAACTCCCCAAAAAGAACGATCTCACAGATTGCAACAACTGGAGGGGTATAACACTCTTAAATACCATATATAAAATAATGGCTACCATCATAAACGATAGATTGAAATGTGTTGAAGAAGCATTGAGAGAAGAACAAGCAGGTTTTAGGCCCCATAGAAGCTGCTTGGATCAAACGAACACACTCCGAATAATTATGGAACAGTCTGTAGAATGGAGATCTCCGCTTTATCTCATTTTTGTTGACTTCAAAAAAGCTTTTGACTCGATAAAGCGGACAGCAATATGGAATGCATTGTACTCGAAGGGCGTTCCACAAAAAATTGTTAATTTAATACGAGCGATGTACCAAAATGCTTCTTTGCATGTGAGGCACAATGGGATGATCAGCGAACCTTTTCGTACCAACGCCGGTGTAAAACAAGGATGCCCACTATCACCACTACTTTTTGCCATCGTTCTTGACGAGATAATGATAAAACTGAGCAAGCAGAAAAGAGGAATTGTCTGGAACTTCAACCAACATCTAGAAGACTTAGATTATGCAGACGACATATGTCTACTGTCTCATAAATTACAGATATGCAGAGCAAACTCAATGACCTGGTTAACATGGCGAAAAAGATCGGTCTTGAAATCAATACAGAAAAAACATATGCGATGCGTTTAAACAACATAATAGACAACCACTTCGTGATTGAAAATCACATAATTAGCTATACGAACAATTTCTGCTATCTGGGAAGTATAATGGCAACCAACAACAGCGCGGAAGAAGATGTAACAAACAGACTCAAAAAAGCGAGATCTGCTTTTGGTCGTCTAAACAAGACCTGGAGGGCTACTCAGATCTCCCTTAAAACAAAAATAAGACTTTTTAATTCATGCGTTAAGTCCACACTTTTATATGGAAGCGAAACATGGCTCATGTCTAAGAGCATATCCCAACGGCTGCAAACTTTTGTCAACAAATGCCTACGGATAATATGTGGAATATTTTGGCCAAGAACAATTTCCAATGTTGATCTGCTTACCTTGACTAATGAAGAGAAGATTGAAAAGCAAATCATGAGGCGGAAATGGAAATGGATTGGACATACCCTCCGAAAGCCCCCAGAAGCTATTCCAAGGGCAGCCCTAGAATGGAACCCCCAAGGAGCAAGGCGCACTGGCCGACCAAAGAATACTTGGCGGAGAACAGTGCATGCAGACCTGAAGAAGGCAAACAAATCATTCGATGAAATTAAAGTATTATGTCATGATAGATTAAGATGGAATAACTTTGTAGAAGTCCTATGTTCAGAAGAGGAATAAAAAAAGGAATAAAAAAAAAATCTTAAAAATTTAAAGCTGTATCTTGGTTTCGACAGACTGACTGACATGACTATATGGACTTAGAATTATATCCTGATCAAAAATATGTATACTTTATAGGGTTGGAAATAAGGATTTCAAGGCGTTACAAACGGAAAAACAAACTTAATATACCCTCCATACTATGTTGGCGGGTATAAAAATTGCATATCTCATCTATTTTTCAACAGAATTTTCGAAAGCTTACTTACAAATAATAAATTAAATATTATAAAAGAAGAAATAAATTATACTGTTTGGTATCGTCGAAGCAGCCTTGAGCACGAGGAATAGCATTTTCCTGTTTTTAATGCGTTTTTTACACTTCAACCACTATAACCTATCCATTTGTTAACCGCTTTTAAAAAAATATAGCTTATTCGAAGGATATTAGTCGTCCATTTGTCGTTATAAAATAAAAAATAGTACATCAGAACACCTGCAAATTTTTTTTCAACTTTTGTATGACATTATAATTTTCCAAAACTTTTTTGATGGCTCTAGAATGGGGCAATTGCCCCCACCCCCTGCCCGTAGCTGCTGGCTACGCCCATGATTTGTCCATCAGGGTTATGACTTTTTCACAACCTCATATCCCTGTATCATAGCGTGATGAGTTTTGCCATAAGATTACATAAAATCATAATTATAAGGTGATTCGGTGAAAAAACCTCACGAACAAAATGATTTTAAAAATTGAATTTAAGCAGATATACAATTGAAAATAAACTTTAGAGTCACATGAGATAATTAAACTGACATAACATTTATTTCTCACTAATTTTCTTCAATTGTGAGAATCGTAAAAATGTCGTAAACGCTTTTATTTTAAGATATAATTTTTTAACAAAAAACAAAAAAATTAAAATTTTTCAAAGTGGTTTGTGCATGACCTTTTTCAATATTTGAATGAAATAAACTTTATTATAGTTATTAGTAGGCTTATATTTATTCATTCGTGCAACAAAAAATAATTTTTGAAAAAAAATTTTTTTTCTTCATTTCATACATTTTTTCAAAAAATTATAATTTTAAAATCGATTTGTGCGTGAACTTTTTTTATATTTCAATGGAATAAACGATAGCGTAGTGATTATTAGACAAAAGTTCATTCATCGCTGCTACAGGAAATCATTTTTGATAAAAAATGTCAAAAAGTCATAACCCTATTGTCCATTTATTGTATGGCTTCCATGACAAGCGCTTAGCGTAGTCTTTGGAAGTTATGAGTTTGGATCTGAACCCTAAAATGCCGCGACAACACTTTTTTCCATGTGCTTTTCAAGGACGTCGCACACTGGTCGAAACCACTGATCTAGCGGCGCGAAAGTCAAAAAATCGAACTATAAAATTGCGAAATATTTTCCTTTGTATCGATTACAGACACATTGCAGACAAAGATTTTGTTTTTTCATTTTTGTTGTTGTAAATATTCACTCAGTTATTCACTATCAAATACAAGAATTTTTGTTGCATCAATTTAAAAAAAATGTTGTTAAAAAATTTTCTTCATATTTGTTTAAATGTTAAATAAATTCGTAATAAAACTGGACAACATTTATTTTTATTATTTATGGATTATTTATTTTTAATTAATAGCAGAGGGTGAGATTTAAATTATAAAAAATATTTTGGGGTCTGGAGGTTCTTAGTTATATAGCAATAAATTTTCAAAAAAATTAATTTTTTTAGTGTTTTTATGGGTTGGACGCGCTTGTTCCATAGAGTGCATCTTTTAAACTTGGCCGAACTTGGTTTCGATTATTTTTTGGGGAATTAAATTGGGCTCTCTGGATACGGAGTAACCACATTAGGGCTGCAAATATTTGCAAATCTTCTGATGACTGCACTTTTAAAATAAGGGGTTTTGCATGAAATTCATACAAATTTAGCTGTGCATTTGTATGGGAGCTATATCAAAATATGGACCTATCTTGAGAAATGTTTGCAAGGAGGAGTTCTACCACCGGAGACACTATAATACCATATTATAGATAAATATGTTAATAAATTATCCCATATTTAGTATGACAAATACAAATTCAACGAATCTGGGGTACCATAAAAGGGGCTACATCGAAACATAAATTCGTATTGAAAATGTTTTGTAAGAAGATTTTATACGCAGTGAGAACACGGAATGCCAAATCGGGTTAAAAATGTGGTGATGATATTCAAAATAACTTAAATCGGGAGGTACGGTTACATGGGGGCTATATCAAAACGTGCACCTATGTCCATAATTTTTGGTGGAAATATTTTGTGACCAAATTACAGCTAATTTGCTACGAAAATGTGGCATAAATTCTCAAAATACCGAAAATCGGAAGGTACCGTTATATAGGGGCTATACCGAAACATTAGTCGATATTGTTCATATTTGGCCCATTATTACCCACAGATACAGGCTGAGTTTGTGCAAAGTTTCAGTAACGTATCTCAACTCGTTTGCAAATTATTAATTTCGCGCCGCTAGATCAGTGATTTCGACCACCGTGCGTCGGTTCAAACTCCAGCCTGGTTCAAGCTGATTTTTATTTATTTAAAAATTTTGCCAGTTAAGGCGTGTTTAGCTAGGACCATTATTTCGTGTCTAGGATCATTGATTTGAGCCAAAAACCAGGTATTAAATTAACATTTTTATGAGCTGCAATATTGTCCAACATACAACATATAACAGCGTGGTCGTGGTCCTTCCTGGTCATGGAACCAGTATTTGCCAGCTGTTTGAAAATTGAATTCATGCAACATTTTCCAACAATGACAATCATTTAATGTGACAGTAGCTGCATGAAGTATTTGTTAAATAGGGTTAATTACCTAATCAGGAAATTTAATACACATACTTTCTTCTTTGCTTTCGAAACCAACCAAACAACGAACAGACATCCAAGATGAAGAAAAAAACAAAAAATAGAAAATTTCCACATTATAAATAATTAAAAGACAGCAATAACAGCAACAACATCAGTGTTGCATATTTGTTGCCTGCCTTTAAAGATAACACACTCGATACACAGTTTTACATAGATGTTGTTGCAAGTTGCAATAAGTCTACGGCAACAACAACAACAAATGACCAAGTCAAACAATAATGTAATCTGATATTGTCTTGTTAAAAACCACAATTAACAGTTTCAATAGAAAATCACCAGCTAATGCCAATATATATGTACATACGTACGAATGGATGGAAAGTTTGCGGAGTTAGAGTGCAGACACCCCCTCTCCGCATGCTTGGGATTGCTGTTGTTGTTGTTGTAACAAGCAACAACAATGAGGACATGACATTACCACAGATTTGACATGATCAACAAACAACAAACGGCACCAGCAACAGCACCGGTGACAAAAGGGACTCTCTTTTCACCAGTCATCTATAGATCCATCCATCCAACCAACCAACCAGCCAGCCTGCTAACATGCAAACTACAAAACTTGCCAACAACTTGTCTGTCTGTCGATCAGATGCCGCATTTTCTCTAGCTTTAACGACAATCTTTGTTGTTTCTGTCGCTGTCATCATCGTCGTCGTCATTGTCGTCATCAACTCAACTTTTGTTGCAACATGTGAAATAAGCTATTTGCTATTTGTGCCACAGAATCTCAGCTATTGTTGAACTAAAAATCGATATGTCATTTTTGTTGTTTCTCTGTAACAACCGCCCATCAATTGTTGGGCTGCTGTTGATACAACGACAAGACAAGGGAAAACAGGATGAAAAGTGCCCAAAGATCATGATCATCTGCATGATGTTCGATGACGATCATCAAACATAAGGACGATGACGATCATTTGCCATTACGAAGCGATACGCAGACAAAAAATGGGGTTAGCAGTTAGGGGATTAACATTTAAATAATGTCGACGCTTCAATTATCTGTGAAGTAGGGGACAATTTCTTTCAGAAATAATTGTTCTCAAGGGCCATTACTTCTAAGAATACAGTCATTGTCGTGTAATGTTTAGGAAAATAATGTCATCTGCGGTAACTCTCTTAAAGACAATGATCATAAATTGCCATTATTTCAGATGTATGAATCATCAAGTGTCTATATCTCAAAAGTTTTGGCCCTCAATGACCATTCCGTCAGAGAACATAATCCTCAAAGAGATCTCCGACATTATCTAAAGCAAGTAAAAAAGTATCAGTCGGCTTTGCCGACAGAGATATACTTTCAGTCTATGTGAATTGAAACTTTCATCTATGGACAGATCGAATGTATTTAGGGCCTTTTCTGAGTTTTGTCGCCTATTTTGGACACTTGGAATTGCAGACAAAAATGTTGATTAGGATTAAAGTTCAAAAGTTTAGATATCGCGCCCACTAGTCATTTCAGTGGGTCATCGTATAACTTTTGGGCCGGTATGCCAAGAAAAATGGACTTGTCCACGGAAAACATAATATCGCTGTAAACCGGGAAGCATCGGTATACGTTTCAAAAGGATCTTCAAACAGAACCTAAACTGCGGGGGTGGTACCCTAAGGAGAGGACCGATATGGGCCATTTTAGAAGTCAAACTAAATTTTGACAAAATATTAGGAGATCAAACATTTTGACCAAATTGGTTGCTCAGTTCAAGAGATATCGTGCTTACCACTTTAGTGACATTTTTTAAATATTGGGGGAAGTACCAGAAGTTGTGGGCCGGTATTGCTCATCTTCGAACTGAAACTAAGTTTGGACAAAATATGACGAAGGCCTAATTTTGGACCAAATAGGTTGATCAGTAAGAGAGTTATCATGCTTTCCAGCCACTACATATGATGCCATAGGGGTTTTTTACATATTTCGGGCTGTTTACTCAAGCCGGCCGGGCCGAACTTTTTATACGCTCCACCACGAACTGTATTAAAGTGAATAGGTACTATTAGTTTAATTTCATTTATGAAAATACTAAACTCTTCCTTTTATTGCTGGAGTAGTACATATCGCTCATTTACTCAAAGTGTGACACATCTCAAAAAATCCAGTTTCGAGAAAAACGCGGTTTAATGTGGCGTTTGATATTTGACTTCCAAACTGAAAAGGATTATTACACAAAAACTATGATAACTACTTCGACCCTATTTTACAAATAGCTAGCTAGATATCAGTGCTAAATTTCTGTGAAAGATCAAACTTGATTTGAAGTGTTCTAGGGCTTCATTAACTCAAACAACTGTTGTATTGAATTATGCGATACTCGTAGTAAATACGCTGTAACTCGTCGAGTTTTAGAGATATCAGCATGCAAATTTAACACAAGATAAAGTAGGAATCATAGAAAAAATAGAAATTGCTAACTCAGAAAACGCATTTTTTGAGTTATGCCACTCTTTGAGTAAATGAGCGTTATAGTTAGTATAGTTAACGAACATCGGGATCACCGTCCTATGGAGGCTGTATGAAACGTTGAATCGAAGACTAAATATCATACTTCAGCTATTCAGGTTGAATAATGTGGCTAAAACTTTCAAAATACCGAAAATTGGGAGGGACAGTTCTATGGGGGCTATATTTAAAACATGCAGCAATACCGGACAATTTTAGATGGAAAGTTTTATACCAACAACTGAGACTAAATATTAAATTTCAGCCATTTCGATAGGATATTGAGGACACAACCTTCAAAATACCGAAAATCGGGAAGTACGCTTCTATGGAGCTATTTGAAGACACTTATACTGGACTTATACTGATAATTCCCTTCTGCAACATTTTATACCCCCAAGGAAGTCTAAATAACAAATTCCAGTCATGTCGGTGTCATATTGAGGAAACAACTTTCAAAATACCAACAACCGATAGGTACGGTTCTATGGGGGGTACCTGAGGAAGTCGACTAATACAGAAACATTTAAGGCGGAAAGTTGTAAGCCAACGGAATTAATCTTCTACCAAATTTCAGCCGTTTCCTTCAAAACATCGAAAATCCGGAGGAGCCGTTCATGGGGACTATATGAAGGCGTGGGCCTATACCGACAAATTTCAGGTGGAAAGTTTTATACCACTAACGAAAACTAAATGCCACGTTTCAGCCACTTCGGTGGGATACTGAGGCCACGACCTTTAAATACAGAAAATCGGGAGGTATTGTTCTATGGGGCTATATGAAGGCGTGGACCTATACTGACAAATTTAAAGTGGAAAGTTGTGTACCCCCAACGAAGATTTACTAAAAAATTTCAGTCATTTCGGTGGGATATTGGGGACACGACCTTCAAAATACCAAAAATCGGGAGGTACTGTTCTATGGGGGTTATATCAAAACGTGGACCGATACCAACAGATTTCTGGTAGAGAGTTTTGTAAACCCATATAAGACTAAATACCAGGCACTTTGGTGTGATAATGAGGCTAAAACCTTCAAAATACCGAAAATCGGGGGATAGCATCCTATGGGGGCTATGTCAAAACTTGAGAGAATAACTCACAAGTTTCATTATCTCAGATATTAAGATCCTCAATGATCTGAACATATGAGATAAGGTCATCGAAGCTTTTCAATGTCCTCTCCTCATTATTTCAATGAGAATGACACTCAATGCCCATTAAATTAGATATTAAGATCGTGAATTATGTCAGCGTATGAGATAAGGTCACCAAAGCTTGTCAATATCCACTCCCCATTAATTCTTAAGCCACATTATATCAGATATTAAGACCCTCAATAACCTACCTCAACGAATGAGATAAGACCATCGAAGTTTTTCAATGTCCTCTCCCCATTATTTCAGTGAGAATAACCCTGAAGGTTCATTATTTCAGATATTAAGATCCTCCATGACCTCAACGTATGGGATAAGGCCATCAAATCTTCCTTCAGTGAGAATGACCCTCAATGCCCTTTATCCAGATGCTAAGATCCTCAATAACATCAGCGCTTGACATAAGAACATCATAGCTGTTAAATGTCCTCTCCCACAGACAATGTAATAACCCTATATGCCCATTTTCTCCTGCTCCTCACCAACCCCTTACAGCCACTTCACAGATATAGTGATCCTTATTTGCCATTATCTTTCAGATCGTCATTCTAAATGATCATTATATCAGAGATTATTATACTAAACTACCAATATCCCGGAGAAACTGATCCTCAGTTAGAACTATAACTATCATTAGCTATCACTACAATTACCGTTATAAATACAAACATGGCTGACTCTGGGGGTAGCAGTCAGGTGTGGAACTGTAGAAGTAAGGTTGTTGAATGTATACGTCCCGCTAGGTTATAGGCCCAACATTAACCCACTTTTGGAAGGTCATAACCACCTGGTCTTGGGGGTATTTAATGCTAATCATGAGTTGTGGCATTCGGTCCTCGTAAACGACCAGAGGGGTATGGTGCTGGCTGAGCAGACTGATAGCTCTACGTTTGGCACGGTCAATGAGGACGCCCCTACCAGAATTAGGGTGTCACAGTTCCCCAGACATAACGATCGTTCACTTGGTCACGCCACCTAGCAACCCGTCGTTTATCTTGAGCCAGACCATCTCCTCATAATCTCCATCATCAATCATGGGAAAGCGAATTGCCCCAGTTTCAGAGAGTTTACTATTCATCGCTTCAGAGTTCTGTACAACTCTTCTGACGTTCGGGTAGCAGAAAGGACATTCCGGTCAAATACCCGAAATGAGGCCAGCAGAGGCAATGGGATTTACATATGAGTCTGATGAGATTCGTTGTGCCAACCCCAGTGACCCCAGGGAGTCAGGGAGCCGACGTTACGCTGGCTGACTGATCCGAAGAGGCACACAAGTTATTTAATCGAAACCGAAATTTACGATGGATGAATGCGAATGTCATCAAGAACTCCAAATTATGCATACCTTGAGGCCCATAGTAATGCTGAAATAGCTGGATAAGCCCGAATTCGAGTATCTGACTAAAGTTCTTAACCTGTACCAAGCCGTATCGATCCCTTACTTACTTAGCTGGCTCATTACAGAATATTTGTTCCATAAGCCGAACTAAGAAAATATCTCCAATTCTCTCTCTTTGTTGCTTCGCTTTTTGGACCTCTTTTGGTACTGAATTATTCGGAGAGATTCTTTCCTATTTTAAAGGAGGACCAAGTACCAGTTAAAGTCATCTTACAAAACCGAATGAGTATTGGGAGGGGGGATACCAAATTCAGACATGGCTTGAAATACCTTTTGAGCGTATGTGGCTGTCGAAGGCTGCCTTATAAACGACAAAAAGGTGATAGGTGTTGAATAGGTGAAACCACAATTTACGATGGATGAATGCGAATGTCATCAAGAACTCCAAATTATGCATAGCTTGAGGCCCATAGTAATGCTGAAATAGCTGGATAAGCCCGAATTCGAGTATCTGACTAAAATTCATAACCTGTACCAAGCCGTATCGATCCCTTACTTACTTAGCTGGCTCATTACAGAATATTTGTTTCATAAGCAGAACTAAGAAAGTATCTCCAATTCTCTCTCTTTGTTGCTTCGCTTTTTGGAATACCGCGTCTTTTCATCTATTTTTCCACTTGTTTGCTCCATCGAAGCCTTGCCAGTTCTACGTATACCGCCATATGGGCCGTATTATTACGCCCTTTTAGCGGGTTCATCATCGCTCATTCTTATGATATGGCCTCGATATTCACCGTCAACGCTGATTGGCCCGTAGATCTTTCGAAGAATTTTTCTCTCGAACACGCCAAGCACTGCATTATCTGCTTGCGAAAGTACACAGGCTTTGGAACCATACAATAGCACGGGTAGTATCAGTGTTTTGTAATGCGTTGTTTTTGTTTGACGAGATGTGGCTTTGTTTTTAAACTGCTTACTTAAGCCAAATTAGCATCTGTTGGCCATTACAATTCTTCTCTTTATTTCATAACTGATGTTGTTTGCTGTGTTTATGGCGGTGCCGAGGTAGACGAAGTTTTTACTACCTCAAAATTATAGGAACCAACTTCCACTGTTGGTCCGAGCTCAATGAAAGCATTGCGCGTCGACACCATCATCTTTTTCTTTTCCCCGTTTACCGCCAGACCCACTTTTGTTGATTCTCTTTCGACCTTCTTAAAGGTATCTGTTAGTTCCTTTACTGATGTCATTGTCATCAGCATAAGCAAGTAACATGTGGCTGTTGCTGTAGATTGTGATATTTCTTTTGACATTTGCATCTGGTATAACCTTTTCCAGCAGGATGTTGGACCTCTTTTGGTACTGAATTATTCGGAGAGATTCTTTCCTATTTTAACTGAGGACCAAGTACCAGTTAAAGTCATCTTACAAAACCGAATGTGTGTTGGGAGGGGGGATACCAAATTCAGACATTGCTTGAAATACCTTTTAGCGTAGGTGGCTGTCGAAGGCTGCCTTATAAACGACAAAAAGTGATAGGTGTTGATCGATCGGCACATCGATCCCTAAGTCTGGAAAAAAGGCAGAGAGTTTCCGCTACTGAAGCCAGGCACGGGGGTCAGCAAAGGTGAATCGTACCGACCGATTTCGCTTTTGTCCCTTAAGGCTTTAATCCTCCCCAGCGTCAGAAATAGCTATCCAGTTGCCGACCATCAGCATGGGTTCCGTAAGCAGCACAGCACTACAACAACGCTGCTCGTCATTTTCACACATATTAGGCGAGGACTCAACCAAAGCAAGCGGTGTGTTAGAACAGTGACGATGGCGCTTATTAAAAGCCTTTGATACTATCGAGAAGACGACCCTCCGGCCAGGTTTGAAACGTTGGGTAATCAATTATATCCCTGAATATGAACTAGAAGTCCAAGCCATGTAAAAATAAAGCTAGGAGTTCCCCAAATTGGGGTTATAGCTCCGGAAGCGATAATGGTAATCCGGAGCGATAATGGTAATCAATTTCATTTAATTTACTTTTATTACATTTATATAATACTAGCTGAACCAGGTGCGCTTTGCTGCCCCGACTACGATAAAATATAATGGAATGCCAGAATTATTTTAACGTTTTTAATATTTTAACGAATAAATATAGGAGATATGAAGGCGTTATATACCTATTCAGGTATTTGTATGTTTCAGGAGGTAACACTCCTCCGAAAGCCTTTCCGCCTATAAGTATTCCTAATGATTTAGATATATCATAATAAACCATAAATCTTAAGAAATCTCTCAAAGACATGATACTTAATAGCTGTAGCCTTGGTCAATTCCTTCCCGAATATAAGAACTTCTGTAAATAATGATGACTTTTACTGACTGCTAAGTCTTCAAAATTTCATTGAAATTGAACATACATAACAAAAACATGAAATCGACCGAAAATATATATGGGTAGCTATATTCCTATATGAACCGCTCTCGATTTAATTCGTCAAATTTATTTTTAGACCAAATCCTGTCTCACATTCACATTTTGTGCGCAAAATACAGAAAATCAGACGAAAATATATATGGGAGCTATATTCTAATCTGAACCGAGTTCGGTATAATTTGTCCCACCTATTTCTAGAACGAATTGCGTCACGCTTTCCAAATTTCAGTGAAATTGGACATATGTAGTGTGTCCAAATCTGAACCGGCCTCGGTATAATTTGGCACATTTATATTTGGAACAAATTCCGTCAGACATCCCAAATTTCAGCGACATTGGACACATATAGCGTGTTTAGAGCATCAAATACAGAAAATCGGCCTAAAATATAGATAGGAGCAATATCCAAATCTGAACCGATTTCGATATGATTTGGCACATTTATGTCTAGACCAAATCCCGTTACGCATTCCAAATTTCACCGAAATTGGACATAAATAGCGAGTTTGGTTCATAAAATACAGGAAATCGGCCGAAAATATATACAGGAGCTATATTCAAATCTGAACCGATTTCGATATAATTTGGCACATTTATTTCTAGACCAAGTTCTGTAACACATTCCAAATTTCAGCGAAATTGGACATATATAGCGTGCTTGGTGCATAAAATACAGGAAATCGGCCGCAAATATATATGGGAGCTATATTAAAATCTGAACCGATCTCTATATAAGTTAGCACATTTATTTCTGGAACAAATTTCGTCAGACCCTCCGAATTTCAGCGAAATTGAACATATACAGCGTGTTTGGTGCATAAAATGTGGAAAATCGGCCGAAAATATATATTGGAGCTATATCCAAATCTGAACCGTTTTCGATATAGTTCGGCATATTTATGCTTAGACCAAATTCCGTTACACATTCCAAATTTCAGCGAAATTGGACATATATAGCGTGTTTGGTGCATCAAATGCGGCAAATCGGCCGAAAATATATATGGGAGCTATATCCAAATCTGAACCGATTTCGACATAATTCGGCACATTTATGTCTAGACCAAATTCCGTTACACATTTCAAATTTCAGCGAAATTGGACATATATAGCGTGCTTGGTGCATAAAATAAGGAAATCGGCCGAAATATACATATGTGTATGGGAGCTATATCCAAATCTGAACAAATCTCAATATAATCTGGCACATTTATTTCTAGAACAAATTCCGTGAGAAATTCAAAATTTCAGCGAAATTGGACATATATAGCGTGTTTGGTGCATAAAATAAGAAAGTCAGCCGAAAATATATGTATGTGGGAGCTATATCCAAATCTGAACCGATTTGAATATAATTTGGTAAATTTATTTCTACATCAAATTCCGTCACGCGTACAAAATTTGGAGATTGTATCTGTAACAGTTCTAAATATATTTGCATACAAAATCTAAATTTTTTGGAGGTACCTCCGGTTTTGATGCTATATCTCCAGATCGACGCGAAATTTAAAAAAATGAAATAGACTATTTTCATTCCGGGCCATATAGCAATGTACCCTAAGATTTCAGTAAGATCTGTTCAGCGGTTTTCGAGTCTATAAGGCACAAACAAACAGACAAACAAATTTCAATTTTATATATATAGATTCACTAGCTGAACCCGGTGCGCTTTGCTGCCCCGACTACGATAAAATATAATGGAATGCCATAATTATATTAACGTTTTTAATATTTTAACGAATAAATATAGGAGATATGAAGGCGTTATATACTTATTCAGGGTTGTTATGGAGCTACTATGGTGTTTTTGTATGTATAAGTATTCCTGCTGATTTAGATATATCATAATAAAACATAAATCTTAAGAAGTCTCTCAAAGATATGATACTTAATAGCTGTAGCCTTGGTCAATTCCTTCCCAACTATAAGTACTTGTGTAAATAATGATAACTTCTACTTTTACTGTCTTCAAAATTTCATTGATAAGTTTCATACATACGTAACAAAAACATGAAATCGACCGAATTTGTCAAATTTATTTTTAGACCAAATCCCGTCTCAAATTCCAAATTTCATTGAAATTGAACATACATAGCGTGGTTTGTGCATAAGATACAGAAAATCAGCCGAAAATATATATGGGAGCTATATTCAAATCTGAACCGATTTCGATATAATTTGTCCCATTTAGTTATAGAACGAATTCCGTCAAGCTTTCCAAATTTCAGTGAAATTGGACATATATAGTGTGTCCAAATCTGAACCGGTCTCGATATAATTTGGCACATTTATTTTTGGAACAAATTCCGTCACACATCCCAAATTTCAGCGACAGTGGACACATGTAGCGTGTTTGATGCATCAAATACAGAAAATCGGCCGAAAATATATATAGGAGCAATATCCAAATCTGAACCGATTTCGATATAATTTGGCACATTTATGTCTAGTCCAAATCCCGTTACGCATTCCAAATTTCAGCGAAATTAAACATATATAGCAAGTTTGGTGCATAAAATACAGGAAATCGGCCGAAAATATACACAGGAGCTATATCCAAATCTGAACCGATTTCGATATAATTTGGCACATTTATTTTTAGACCAAGTTCTGTAACACATTCGAAATTTCAGCGAAATTTGACATATATAGCGTGCTTGGTGCATAAAGTACAGGAAATCGGCCGAAAATATATATGGGAGCTATATTAAAATCTGAACCGATCTCGATATAATTTAGCACATTTATTTCTAGAACAAATTCCGTTACTCATTCCAAATTTCAGCGAAATTGGACATATCTAGCGTGTTTGGTGCATCAAATGCGGAAAGTCGGCCGAAAATATATATGGAAGCTATATCCAAATCTGAACCGATTTCGATATAATTTGGCACGTTTATTTCTAGACCAAGTTCTGTAACACATTCCAAATATCAGCGAAATTGGAAATATATAGCGTGTTTGGTGCATCAAATGCGGCAAATCGGCCGAAAATATATATGGGAGCTATATCCAAATCTGAACCGATTTCGACATAATTCGGCACATTTATGTCTAGACCAAATTCCGTTACACATTTCAAATTTCAGCGAAATTGGACATATATAGCGTGCTTGGTGCATAAAATAAGGAAATCGGCCGAAATATACATATGTGTATGGGAGCTATATCCAAATCTGAACAAATCTCAATATAATCTGGCACATTTATTTCTAGAACAAATTCCGTGAGAAATTCAAAATTTCAGCGAAATTGGACATATATAGCGTGTTTGGTGCATAAAATAAGAAAGTCAGCCGAAAATATATGTATGTGGGAGCTATATCCAAATCTGAACCGATTTGAATATAATTTGGTAAATTTATTTCTACATCAAATTCCGTCACGCGTACAAAATTTGGATATTGTATCTGTAACAGTTCTAAATATATTTGCATACAAAATCTAAATTTTTTGGAGGTACCTCCGGTTTTGATGCTATATCTCCAGATCGACGCGAAATTTAAAAAAATGAAATAGCCTATTTTCATTCCGGGCCATATAGCAATGTACCCTAAACTTTTCAGTAAGATCTGTTCAGCGGTTTTCGAGTCTATAAGGCACAAACAAACAGACAAACAAATTTCAATTTTATATATATAGATTCACTAGCTGAACCCGGTGCGCTTTGCTGCCCCGACTACGATAAAATATAATGGAATGCCATAATTATATTAACGTTTTTAATATTTTAACGAATAAATATAGGAGATATGAAGGCGTTATATACTTATTCAGGGTTGTTATGGAGCTACTATGGTGTTTTTGTATGTATAAGTATTCCTGCTGATTTAGATATATCATAATAAAACATAAATCTTAAGAAGTCTCTCAAAGATATGATACTTAATAGCTGTAGCCTTGGTCAATTCCTTCCCAACTATAAGTACTTGTGTAAATAATGATAACTTCTACTTTTACTGTCTTCAAAATTTCATTGATACGTTTCATACATACGTAACAAAAACATGAAATCGACCGAATTTGTCAAATTTATTTTTAGACCAAATCCCGTCTCAAATTCCAAATTTCATTGAAATTGAACATACATAGCGTGGTTTGTGCATAAGATACAGAAAATCAGCCGAAAATATATATGGGAGCTATATTCAAATCTGAACCGATTTCGATATAATTTGTCCCATTTAGTTATAGAACGAATTCCGTCAAGCTTTCCAAATTTCAGTGAAATTGGACATATATAGTTTGTCCAAATCTGAACCGGTCTCGATATAATTTGGCACATTTATTTTTGGAACAAATTCCGTCACACATCCCAAATTTCAGCGACAGTGGACACATGTAGCGTGTTTGATGCATCAAATACAGAAAATCGGCCGAAAATATATATAGGAGCAATATCCAAATCTGAACCGATTTCGATATAATTTGGCACATTTATGTCTAGTCCAAATCCCGTTACGCATTCCAAATTTCAGCGAAATTGGACATATATAGCAAGTTTGGTGCATAAAATACAGGAAATCGGCCGAAAATATACACAGGAGCTATATCCAAATCTGAACCGATTTCGATATAATTTGGCACATTTATTTTTAGACCAAGTTCTGTAACACATTCGAAATTTCAGCGAAATTTGACATATATAGCGTGCTTGGTGCATAAAGTACAGGAAATCGGCCGAAAATATATATGGGAGCTATATTAAAATCTGAACCGATCTCGATATAATTTAGCACATTTATTTCTAGAACAAATTCCGTTACTCATTCCAAATTTCAGCGAAATTGGACATATCTAGCGTGTTTGGTGCATCAAATGCGGAAAGTCGGCCGAAAATATATATGGAAGCTATATCCAAATCTGAACCGATTTCGATATAATTTGGCACGTTTATTTCTAGACCAAGTTCTGTAACACATTCCAAATATCAGCGAAATTGGAAATATATAGCGTGTTTGGTGCATCAAATGTGGAAAATCGGCCGAAAATATATATTGGAGCTATGTCCAAATCTGAACCGATTTCGATATAATTCGGCACATTTATGTCTAAACCAAATTCCGTTACACATTCCAAATTTCAGCGAAATTGGACATATCTAGCGTGTTTGGTGCATCAAATGCGGAAAATCGGCCGTAAATATATATGGGAGCTATATCCAAATCTGAACCGATGTCGATATAATTTGGCACGTTTATTTCTAGACCAATTTCTGTAACACATTCCAAATTTCAGCGAATTTGGGCATATATAGCGTGTTTGGTGCATCAAATGCGGAAAATCGGCTGAAAATATATATGGGAGCTACATCCAAATTTGCACCGAATTCGATATAATTTGGCACATGTATTTCTAGACCAAGTTCAGTCGCACGTTCCAAATGTTATTGAAATTGGATATAAATAGCGCGTTTGGTGCCTCGAATACAGGAAATCGGCTGAAAATATATATAGGAGCTATATCCAAATCTGAACCGAATTCCATATAAATTGGCACATAGGCCAATATCCATTACACGTTCTAAATTTCAGCGAAATTGGACATATACAGCGTGTTTGGTGGATAAAATAAATCGGCCGAAAATATATGTATATGGGAGCTATATCCAAATCTGAACCAATCTCGATATAATTTGGCACATTTATTTTTAGAACAAATTCCGTCAGACATTCAAAATTTTAGCGAAATTGGACATATATAGCGTGTTTGGTGGATAAAATAAGGAAATCGGCCGAAAATATATGTGTATGAGAGCTATATCCAAATCTGAACCGATTTTGATATAATTTCGCACGTTTATTTCCAGACCAAGTTCCGTCACACATTCTAAATTTCATTGAAATTGGACATAAATAGCATGTTTCGTACATAAAATAAGGAAATCGGCCGAAAATATATGTATGTGGGAGCTATATCCAAATCTGAACCGATTTCGATATAAATTGGCACATGTGTAATTCTAGGCCAATATCCATTACACGTTCTAAATTTCAGCGAAATTGGACATATATAGCGTGTTTGGTGCATCAAATGCGGAAAACCGCCCGAAAATATATATGGGAGCTACATCCAAATCTGAACCGATTTCGATATAATTTGGCACGTTTATTTCTAGACCAAGTTCTGTAACACATTCCAAATTTCAGTGAATTTGGACATATATAGCGTGTTTGGTGCATAAAAAAGAAATCGGCCGAAAATATATGTATGTGGGAGCTATATCCAAATCTGAACGAAACTCGATATAATTTGGCACATTTATTTCTTAAACAAATTCCGCCACACATTCCAAATTTCATTGAAATTGGACATAAATAGCATGTTTGGTACATAAAATAAGGAAATCGGCCGAAAATATATGTATGTGGGAGCTATATCCAAATCTGAACGAAACTCGATATAATTTGGCACATTTATTTCTTAAACAAATTCCGCCACACATTCCAAATTTCATTGAAATTGGACATAAATAGCATGTTTGGTACATAAAATAAGGAAATCGGCCGAAAATATATGTATGTGGGAGCTATATCCAAATCTGAACGAAACTCGATATAATTTGGCACATTTATTTCTTAAACAAATTCCGCCACACATTCCAAATTTCATTGAAATTGGACATAAATAGCATGTTTGGTACATAAAATAAGGAAATCGGCCGAAAATATATGTATGTGGGAGCTATATCCAAATCTGAACCGATTTCGAATAAAATTTAGTAAATTTATTTCTACACCAAATTCCGTCACACATACAAAATTTGGAGATTGTATCTGTAGTAGTTCTAAAGATATTTGCACACAAAATCTAAATTTTTTGCAGGTACCTCCGGTTTTGATGTTATATCTCCAGATCAACGCGAAATTTCAAAAAATGATATAGCCTATTTTCATTCCAGGCCATGTAGCAATGTACCCTTAACATTTCAGTAAGATCTGTTCAGCGGTTTTCGAGTCTATAAGGCACAAACAAACAAACAAACAGACAGACAAACAAATTTCAATTTTATATGTATATATAGATTACCCTAACTCTTTTCTCCCCGTGTATGGTACATGAAATTATTTACAACAAACAACACAACAACAAATCAGTTCGTGTTACAAGCTCAGAATTATATGAAAAACATCCCATTGACATCCCAAGTCGAGAGACAAACTCGGTGACAAGCCAACATTCCCATTATCAGTCTTGGCAGATCTCTTCACTTAACCTGAAGGCAATGCCAAATACTCTCTTTCTCTCGGGGACTGTTGCTGCACCACTGGCGGCGGTAATGAAACCACGAAACTTTGACTAACATTGATTTTATTGCGAAGTAAACATCTTTTCAAGAAATATGTACCTTACTTGCTCGCTGCTTGCCACAACTGATGCCTGCCTCCCAGACTGACTGCCTGATGCTGTTGATGCTGCCACAAAGACATGTTGTTGATGTTTTGGCCATGATGTTGATGATGATCACCGCTGTCTTGTTGCTTGGTGGTGTACAGCCCTAGAGGCTGGTGGTGCAGCCACCACATGGTAAACGTGGCAAAGTGGAGTGTATTGGCTTTGGTGAAACGTCCAACTGACTCTTCTTCTTCGTCGTTGTTGTTTGATGAAACCAAAGTATGACAGTTACAAAGTGTAATTCTAAACTCTTGCTGCATTGCTACGGCAATCGATTTGTTGTTGTTAGCATTTTAAACTATTATACAGTCGATTGCAAATAATTGCAATTTAATAAGTCTTCAAAAACCGGAACTGATTCTTTTCTCTTACTTTTAAGACGACAACAATAGTAAGATGAAATGTCAAATATATCTATGAGACAAAAGTTAGTCTACGTACAACCTAACGGAATATCGGACAACAACATATAAAGCACAGGATTGAATGGCCCATAGTTTCACTACCTTTTGGATATGTGGTAGTGGATTGAAGAATTCAAATATTTAAAGAAATCTAACAACATCACTCGAGCTAATTACCACATCGAAAAATAATTATGGAATTTTAAAAGCCCTCTTATACGGAATCGACTGTATCCACTCGATGAGTTGAGGTGACACCTTGTGATTATGTGTCTTCTTCTTACCATGAATGAATGACACATTGAACATTTGTACCGTTAAGGTCACAACCACAAAATATTTACATCATGCTTTAAAGGATAGTTGTGGTAATACAAAAACAAGAAAAGAAAACAAGATCCAAATTAAAAGAATGTTTTATAATCTTAGTTAAGTGTTCATGTGACAGGTTGCAAGAATGTGGTAAGGATTTGCTTGGTATGTAAACTTAATACATATTAATAAAATATGTCATAAATGTATTTTAAATAAAGACCACTAACTACAAGAAAAGGTAAATGTCTGGTGAAAATTAACAAAGATGTACCAATGAATGAGTGGTCCGTAGTCACCACTGAGTCACCAAATTATAACGATAACTGAGATCGAAGTAGAGGCAATCCAGAGATTAAGGAACAATCTGGTCTTTGGTATAAGGCAAAGTCAAGATGACATCAACGATATCGTAAAACTACTCGACAATATGTAGCTAGAAGACCATCCACATCTTCACCCAATAAAACTGATACTTAAGGTGGTGCAGATCAATCTGATGCACTTTATAGTCGCTTCAGATGTTTTTATACCAAAATTCTTCAAAGGACGGACAGCAATATTATTCCTTGGCTAGTGCACATCTATAGTAGATGTATTTTCCTTAAATACGTATGTATGGTGTGGTTCACAAGCAACTTTTCAAACACTTAAGATTGGATCACCACTAACGGGTTATGTCACTAAGGTGTATACTGAAGGTTCTATGATGAATTGAGGAGACGGCTCGGGTCTCTACTCGTAAGAAGCAAACATATCGATATACATAAAGCTACCGGAGGATTGCAGTGCTTTTCAGGAAGAGATACTGGCCATAAACCAAGCTTGTTGTATACTTTTACAACATCACACGTCAAAGTCTTCATGAATTTTTGTCGACAGTCTAGCGGCGCTCCTAGCCTTGAAATCAAACACTGTCAAGAAGCTAGTAAAAGAATGCAAAGAAGAACTTACTAAGTTAGGTCTTCTGACTAGAGTAGTTTTTACATGGCATAAGAGACGTGTTGGTAACGAAAAAGAAGACGAACAAACAAGAGCTGTAGTTGAATTCTCCACCAAGGAACCCATTGTGTGACCAGTAGTGTCGTGCTGATACCGAAGAGAAAAATGGTATTGAAGGTATACAGCCCGGCCAAGATGCGGTAAAGGCAGCAATATACCGTATGAAGAATAATAAGGCAGCAGGATACTGGCCGAGCTGTTCAAAACAGGAGGCGACAAAATCCACATATTACCAGATATTTACTCTGCGGTAACACGGTGCGCCTGAACCAACTTTAAATGGAAGGTGATTACACCTGGGAAGTTTTTGGGGGTTCTGAAACTACAATCGCCAAAAAATCGCGGTATATATATTTTTTTAATAAATCGCTGTAAATTTTAGGGTTTTTAGGCTTTCGCGATTTTGCTTGGAAACCGCAAGTCCTATTGAAATGGCATTAGAGAAAATGTTGTAGCAGTGAAAATTCTCTACAAGATTGGCCTTTATGATATTTAAGTAGGTTTTACCGTTTTGAGATATAGACGTTTAAATTGGGACAATGCACAATGTATCGCCTCCTTATAAAGCAATGTCATAACTGCAATTTACCAACTTAAAATTATGTATCTCAAAAAATGGTACAACCTAGGAGAAAATTAAAAACCAATCTTGTAGAGAATTTTCACAGCTATAAGATGTTCTCTCTTCCCATTTCGATAAGACTTACCGTTTTCAGGTAAATTCGTGAAAGGCTAACGAAGAAAAACCTAAAAATGTGACCTGAACTTCTATATCTCAAAAATGGTAAAACCTAGAAACAAATCATACAGGTCACTCCTCTAGAGAATTTTCACAGCTCCAATATTTTTTTAGTCTCATTTCGATAGGACTTGCAGTTTTCAAGCAAAATCTCGAAACCCTAAATTAAACCTAAGAAACGTGAAATTTGACCGCGATTTATTTAAAATCCCTCCAGCAATTTTTTCTTGTTTTTGGATTTTTCTCATCTATGAACATCTCTGTTTCAGAATCCGCAAAAAACTTCCCGGGTTACATTTAAAGTTAGTTTAGGTGCACTGTACATAACATTGTTTTATAAGGAGGTGATACAGTCAGTGCACTGTCCCAATTTCGTAACTTCTATATCTCAAAAATGGTAAAACCAACGAAAATATCATAAAGGTCCATCTTGTGGACAATTTCCACAGCGACAACATTTCCTCCAATTTCATTTCAATAGGACTTGCGGTTTCCAAGCAAAATCGTGAAAGCCTAAGAAACCCTAAAATGTGAGTTTTGACCTCGATTTATTCAAAAGGCGCTCCGGCAATATTTTTCATATTTCTCATCTATGAACATTGAAGTTTCAGAATCCGCAAAACTTTCCAGGTGTAAGCACCTTACATATAAAGTTGGTTCAGACGCACCTTGGCAAATCTGGAAGAAACGAAAGAGATTCAGATCGACACTTACCGTTCTTTTGTCGATTGTAGAGCAGCCTTCGACAGCTCCTTATGTTCTAAGGTATCACTGTCCAACATTTTCAAGGTAATTTTGTATAAAAAAACTTCTAATGCAGTTTTTATGAAAGTACATACCCAATAGACAAAAACCCTCTTTGGGTTTTGTTTTGTTAGATCGGGGTTCGCATTTTATGGCCCTATCTAAACATCGTTAAATATTGACTTTTTAAAGCAAATCGGGGCCATATCTTTAAGCCAATACGAATCTTTCCATGACATCCGCAGCAAACTTGTAGATAAGAACAAGAAGAAGTTCTTTTAAAAAACAATCAATACGAATAACCTTATTTATTGCCTTAAATTTTATAATATTTAGTTTTTCTAAAAATTCTGTAATTTGTATATATTTCGCAGCGTATCTCCAAAACGGTTATATTTTTCGCAATATTATATTTGGGAAAAATATTCGCTGAAATGTAATACACAACTCTTCAGAACATATCATTGCTGTAAAATGCCTCTATAGTGTTGTTTCTAGCATATTTTTCAACGACAATTTGAAAAATATATCAACAATACTTTGAAATTTTAAATATGAGAATAAACAGCCAGTGTTAACGTTGTTTGAAATATGTTTTGTAAAAGTATAAAGATATAAAATCCCGCCTAAACAACATAAAATAAGTGTTTCATACTTTCAGAATGTTCTGAAGAATTGCTGAGCACATTATTTGGAAATTTTTAGCGAAAGGTTACTTGGTTCAACTCTCAATAGTTTGGCTTTTACTGACCATAATTCCAGAAATTATGTAAACTTTTATTTATTTTATCAATTTTGATGCGCTAGTTGCGGTTTTTCCCAGTTCGTCCATTCCACACTTAAGTTCTACTACTGTAGGACTGCAATATTGCTGAAGTTTCTGATTAAAGACCAGAACAATGGAAATAAGTGTCGTTTTAGACCGGTATAGATGATGCCATAAAATCCAAATCCAAAAAGCACGAAACCCAACTAGAGGTTTTATAGTCTCAATATGTACTTTCAGAAAATGCTCACTAGAAGTTGTTTGCATTTTGCAGTGTTGCACTGGGTATTCAAAGCTATGTGTGAATTTGGTATCCAAGCAAAGCTCATATCGCTTTTTAGGATGATTTTAATTAATTCCCGGTCCTCAGTTAAAATAGAATGTTCCTTGCTTATGCTGATGAAGTAACTGATACCTTTAACAAGTAAGAAAGTATCAGTGACGCAGATATACCCTCAGCCAATGACAAAAAAAAAACAACAATAACCAAACCAAACACAATAATTATGCCGTATATATAATATATTTATTTTGTGTCATGAATTTGCTTTAAAATCTGTAGTTACCGTAATGTGGGGATATACCAAATCATTGATATATACAAAACATATTAGTAACCAAACTTCTTCATAAAGGACTCCAAATATTAAATTACACTGAACTAAGTTTGGAAGAAAATTTTGAAAAAGTTTTAGAGTTATCTTGCACAATAGCAATTTTATTATATGCGGGCGGTTTTTGGTGTTTTGGCCCATTATCTCAGGAATTATTGACGTACTCCGGAAAAAAATTGTACCGTTGTAAATGAGGCCGGTAGAATAACCTACTGAAAAAATTACAATACGATCCGAGAGGAGCTCTTAAAATTCACATTATCCGAATTTTGTGTGGGAGGTACCCGAAGGAGTTGACCGATATGGCCCGTCTTCGAACATAAACTATGCTTGGTCAAAATATTACGATAACCAGAATTTGGTTCGAATCGGTTGATCCGTTCGAGAGTTTTCGTGCGCACCAGCCAGTCAGACAGACGGGCATACAGACGGACAGACAGACGGACGAACATGGTTAAATCGACTCCAAATTGTCTGAAACGAATTTCGTCTAAGCATAATTGGGGTCTAAAGCCGTTATTTCGATGACTGAGGGTATAAAAAGTCTCTCGATGTTCCGTTGTTCTAATGGTACACAAACTTAGACTAGCTCTTGAATTTCTCAATTGATTATTTGCGACCAGCTGCTACGCCAGGGAATAGACCCCCCTATAACGGTACCACCCGATTTTACGTATTTTCAGTATTTTACCTATCATAATCAACCGATTTTGCTAAAAATTTAAATTCAACGTTTTGTATGAGTAAAGTATCTCCCTGTCAATATAGGTCCACATCTTGATATAGACCCCATATAACGGTATCTCCCATTAAAAGGGGTTTTAAAGGTTCTGGCCACATTTTTGAAAAAATTGGCTGAAAATTGGGATATTTTGGGACATTAGTGAGTATAATATAGGTAATATAGATCCACGTTTTGATATAGCGCCCATATAACGGTACCGCCGCTTTGAGGTTATAAATTTAAAAATATATGACCGTTTTGTAACACAACAAAATAAAAGATCTCCATTTGATAAACATCTCCCCCAAAATTCATAGCTCTACTCGTATCTTCATCCGTTTAGAAAATATAGATTTTTGACACAAAAAAAGCCATTTTGGACATGCTGTGCTTTGACATAAAACAAAGTCAAGATCATACGCCCGCCTGACCCGAATGGAGAAGACGATGAGGATGACATCAACGATGCCGATAAGCTGCTTGACAATATGCATAAAAAAGGGTCATCCACTTGTTCACCTAATTAAACTGATGCTCGTGCAGATCAATCTGAAATACTCTAGAGTAGCTTCAGATGGTTTTATACCAAAAATGCTGCAAAGTTTGAAAAGCATTATTAATTCTTGGCTAAAGCACATCTAAAGTAGATGTCTATCCCTTTAATACATAGCATAGTGTAGGGTTCACAAGCTACCAAGAGAAATATCAATTAATGTTGCCATTTGAATTCAAATTTCCAAACAGGATAGATTGGAATAATGGATCACCACTGACGGGTTGTGACACTAAGGTGTATACGGGTTTAAGATGAATTTTAGAGACAGCTCGGGTCTTTACTCGAAAGAAGCAAACATATCTATACACATAAAGCTACCTGAAGATTTCAGTCTTTTTCCGGAAGAGATACTGGCCTAACGGAAGATTGTAGTATATTTTTAAAGCATCACAAGTCAAAGCCATTATAATTTTTTGTCGATAGTCAAGCGGAGCTCTTAGCGTTAAAATCAAACATAATCCTAAGGCTAGTGAAAGAATGTTAAGAGTAACTTGGTAAGTTAGGGCGTCTAAATAGAGGAGTTCTCTTACATGGATCCCAGGCCATAAGGGCAGGCGAAAAAGCCAGTGCTTTAGTTGAGTTTTGTAACTAATTTTTTGATTACAGAAAAAACGGTAAAATTAAAATTTGATAACACTATTACTATTGGTATAACTTAGCGACAACTTTATTTTGGTTGCCAAATTTCGTTAATTACCGAAATTATAAGCGTTTTAATTTTAACGATTTTGTCGGTTGCTAAAAAATGAGTTAGATAATCCTCTTATGAGCTTCCGATGGAGTCAGTTGCAACACCAATGGCAGCATTTAAAGCTGATATCTTCAAGTATTATCCATCACTGACAGAAAACAGATGGGACAAGACTAAAATATGCCTGTTCAACCGTTTCCCCATCTTCTTCGTTTCCATCAGCAACTTTTTGCGTTTGATATCGTAATTTGGACATGTACGATCAGCGAGATCGTAAAGGAACGGAATATCAAAATCGACATGTCCAAATTACGATATCAAACGCAAAAAGTTGCTGATGGAAACGAAGAAGATGGGGAAACGGTTGAACAGCTTCTCTGTTCTTGCCCAGCACAAATGGAACGTGGATTTAAAGCTCTAGAACGTCCGTTCCTTTACGATCTCGCTGAGACCACCGACCTAGGTCTGGGAGACCTTCTGCGATTTCTCAATTCATTAGGTTGGATATAACTGCCAATATATCATAACGGATAATATTATAGCTGACATGACACAAAGCATGAGTTTGGTTGCGGATTTGTAGTTGATCAGAGGTTACAACATCTGGTCTCCAGCTTCACCCCAGTGAATGAAAGACTTGCTACGATTCGGATAAAAATAAAATTATTCAACATCAGTTTTATTTGCGCTCAAGCTCCCATTGGAGACTAGGATGAGCACACAGATATATTTTACGAGCGCTTAGAAGAAACATATTATGACCGCTGTCCTGCGCTTTTAATGCCAACATTGCAAAGGAAAATATTTTTGGCTCAACAGTCGGGAAATTCAGTCACCACAGGGAAACATCTGATAATTGAATGAGGCTAATATATTTCTCAGCGACAAAAAACGTGATTGTTAGCAGTACTTGGTTTAATCATCTCGACATTCATAAGGGCACCTGATTGTCTCCAGACCAAAAATAAGAAATATATTGGATGTGCAATCGTTTCGAGGAGCATGCACAACCTCGGACCACCACCTTGCTGCAGCAACGTAGCAAATAAAGTACGAAAGGAACAACACGAAAGTTGTACATCGGTAAGCTGCAATCACAACAGGTAGCAACAGCATATTCCACCCAAGTGACCCAATTGCTTAATCAAAGCACTCCTCGTCCCGATAACAATCAGCACAGTGCTAAAATATTGCCAACTCCATGCAAACAGCTGTACAATTAAATTTGTATGTCAGAGACCACCACCACCAAATATGAGCAGAAGAGTTGGGCTACTAGTAGCAATGTGTAGCATACGAGATAGGTATCGGGGGAAAAAGAGACACGTGTTATCACAGGAAAAAGTGAGAAATGGAAAACGGGAGTGTGAAAAATCGAGATGTACAGGAAGCCAGAATGAAGTCCGAAAATTCTACCAAAGAGTTAAACATCAAACTGATGGCTTTGCTACAGGGAAATTCTCCTGTAGTACCCAGCAAGCGATTAGCTTGCTCGATAGTGAGCTCAGAATATGGAAAGAGCATTTTTCCAAACAGTTGATATCCAATAATAGCGAAGAGGACGAAGATCCAATTTCAGAAGATGGTATTAAATGTTTACCGCCCGGCCAAGATGAAGTAGACAGCAAAAACAGGGCGAAGAATAAGGCAACAGGAGCCCATGGCTTACCAGCCGAGCTGTTCAAAACAAGAGGCGATTCGAACCTAATCCTCCTGTGTCCCGCCCACAAGAAAGGAGATAAGACTATGTGCTCTAGTTATAGGACATACGTACACGATAAAGATATTGTGCGAACGACTAAAGCCTATGGTCAACGAAATAATTGGCCATGGCAATGCGACTTTAGAACTGGCAAATTTACCATTGACCAGATATGTACCCTGTTGCAAATTCTGGAAAAGACCCAAGATTTACAGATCGACACTTACCATCTTTTTGTCGATTATAGAGCAGCCTTATGCAGCCACTTACATTCTATGATATTCCAAGTCATGTCTGAATTTGGTGTCCCTGCAAAGCTCGTACAGCTTTGTAAGATGACTTTAACTGATTCCCAGTCCTCAAATAAAATAGAAAAGAACCTCTCCGAACAGTTCATTACCAAAAGAAGTATCAGAATAAGTATGTAATTAAAAAAAAATTAAGGAACAGTGTTTTATTTATAAATGCACTTAAAAGTAGAAAATAATTTTGATGATGGAATCTCTCAAATAAAACGCTTGCATTTAAATTAAAACTTGTGATAATATTGAACGGCAAGCGTTTTATTTGAGAGATTCCATCATCAAAATTATTTTCTACTTTTAAGTGCATTTATAAATAAAACACTGTTACTTAATTTTTTTTAATTACATACTTATTTTCTAGTTTTTAGTGCATTTAAAAATAGAACACTGAAACTTATTAATTTTATAATTATTTTTAATTTTTTTGTAAATACATTTTTTAAGATTTTTAATTTTATTTGTATATACTTGAGATTATAAATGATATTTAATGATGGTGCCCATATAGCGGTACCACCCGATTTAAGTTGTTTTGAGGATTTTGTCTTCGAGTTCCCAGTTGTACAGAAACGTCCCCACCAAAATTGTGTACATGGGTCAGATTTTGAAATAAGTATTTATTTTTTGACCATTTGTGTGCTTGTGTGTGTGGATGTGTGTAGTGGTGAACAAGTTAGACTGAATGTGGAAAAGGCAAGTTGAGAAGGGGAAGTTCGGAGAAGGTTTTTTGGAAGTTCGGAGGGGGGTTGAAGTTCCTAACATCCACCTTCATAACACCACCCCTTCGAACAACCTCCACCGATCTTCCGAACAACCTCATCCAAACTTCCGAAAAATCTCCTCCGGACAACCTCATCCGAACTTTCAAACAAACTCCTCGGAACTTCCGAACACATTCACTTTAACTCCTATCAACTTACACCGAACCACCGAAAAACCACCGCCGAACTACCTCCTCCGAACTTTCCCCTCTCAACATGCTCTTTCAATTTTCAACGGAACCCCATAACCAATTTAGGCCGAAAATGTAGATACAAACTTTAAAATGCCTGAAATTGGGTGGTACCATTTATAGGACATACGTCCAGGTTTTGATATAACCTGGAGCTATGTCCACAATTTTTGGTGGAAATCAAAGTTACAGCCATTTCGGCCCAAAAATTAAGACAAAAACACTTGAAATCGGGTGGAGCCGTAATATGGGGGCTATACCAACACCTGGACCTATGTCACAATTTTTGGTGGAGAAATTTCTGTACCACTGGGATCTCCAAATGGCAACTTACACGCAATTCGGTATAAAAATGAAGATAAAATCCATAAAACACTTGAAATCGGGCTGTACCGCTATATGGGGGCTATACCAAAACCTGGACCTATGTCCATAATTTTTAATGGGTACGTTTCTGTACCTAGTTGTCAAAAAGCAGCCAATACGGGCTTAAAATGACGATAAAATACCTTGAATCGAGTGGTACCGCTGGATGGGAGCTACAGGAAAAAATGGACCCATATTGATTTTGGTTTCATATTCATGTATTGTCATCCAAATCTGAAAAGTGTACAAAGTTTTAGTTAGATTGGTCAACTACAACTGTGTGAAAAATGAGTTACCAGATTTGAAAAGCAAATTAGATAAAAAACTGTAAAACAGCGTAAAAATGGACCAATATTGGTTTTGATTTCATATTCATGTATTGTCATTCATATCTGAAAAGTGTGCAAAGTTTTAGTTCGCTTGGTCAATTACAACTGTCTTAAAAATGAGTTACCCGATTTGAAAAGCATGTAAAATTGAACACTGTACAACACTGTAAAAATGGACCAATATTGGTTTTGATTTCATATTCATGTATTGTCATCCAAATCTAAAAAGTTTGCAAAGTTTTAGTTCGATTGGTCAACTGCAACCGCTTTAAAAATCAGTTACCAGATTTGAAAAGGGGGTTAAGTTAGACACCGTAAAAACACTGTAAGAATGGTTCAATATTGGTTTTGATTTCATATTCATGTATTGTCATCCAATTCTGAAATGTGTGCAAATTTTAAGTTCGATTGATCAACTGCAACTCTGTGAAAAATTAGTTACCAGATTGGAAAAGCAAATTAGATAAAACACTGTAAAACAGTGTAAAATGGACCAATATTGGTTTTGATTTCATATTCGTGTATTGTCTTCCAAATCTGAGAAGTGTGCAAAGTTTTAGTTTGATTGGTCAACTGTAACCGTGTTAAAAATGAGTTACCAGATTTGAACTAAACACACACCAAGGCAAGTTAAATAAAACACTGTAATAAAAAAGGCGGGCGTTCGTGTGACCTATTCAATATTCTGCTGGAAAAGGTTGTACGAGACGCACATGTTAAACGAAATGGCACAATATATAAATCAATAGGCACATGTTACTTGTATATGCTGACGATATTGACATCATGGGTCGATCAATCAAGCAAATCAAAAGTAAACGAAGTAACTAATGCCTTTTAGAAGGTTGAAGGAGTGGATCTGGCAGTAAACGGCGACAAGACCAAGCTGATGGCATCGGCCCGAAATCCGCCCAGAGAACCCGGACCATCTGATGTCCTGCACGTTGATGTGCTGATTTTCGTTTTATGTTTTCAAACAAAATAACGCTCCTGAGAAATTTTATCTAACATGCCACAATATAAAGCAACAACAATTTGTTTAAAAAACTGTTTGCAAAGACAGGTTAACAACAGCTTGGCATATAAAATTTGTACTTGTTGCTGTGCTACCATTTTTAGTAAATTCTCTTTAAATGACATCGATCGAATAATAGGTGACAATAGATGGACAACCATCTGATCATCTGGTCGGTTGGCCTAACCAAAGTCAAACAATAGCCAAACAATAAGAGGATTCATTACAAATTCCAAGAAATCACAACATATTATCGAAACAAATAATGGATGAATGACCATGGACTAATGCCGCTGATACTAATACTGCTGGCGAAAAAGATCATCACGAAGAAAACAACATAAGATTTGGCATAAATGTCGTTTAAGAAATTGTAACAAATCGAGTGAAATGCCAGACATAGCGGCTGCCGAGCCAAATGGATGGAAAGACTTTATGCAGAGGGAAGCTGGGAATGAATTGCATAAAAGAAGGATGAAAGAAAAAACGCAAAACAAAAGACTTCAACAATAGAATTACAGTAATTCATTGACAAAAGAATTGCAACATGCTACAAGTTACAGCAAAGGCCAAGGAGGACAATAACATCACACACACTCAGCAAATTATCAACGCAGAAAAGATGCAACAAACTATGGCAAATGACACCTTGTTAACATCGATATACACAAACAACAAAACATGTGACATGTGCAACTTTTATTGTTGTTGCTGCCAACAAGGTGTATTGCGGAATTTGGGCGAGTGAACAAAAAGGTGACAAAACAAACAAATGACAGGGCAAGTAGCAAAAGGTTAATATGGATATATAATAGGGATGAACTGATTGTTACGCATAACTCTCTTGAATAGAAAAGATCACCATTATGGGAATTTTGCCAAACGAAAATACCTGTCGCCTTTATGTCTGTTCCATGTATGTAGCTAGAGACAACAAGTCTCCAATGAATATAAATACAATAAGAAGTTATGGCAAAATATCATTTCCAAGAAAATCACACAAACAATAATTAGCTATGCTTCTCCTGTTATCAATGACCTGTAACATTAAAATTGCACAAATTCTGGCAATCGAATTGAATGAGTCGGCGGCATCTGATCAAATAAGAGAATTGTTTTAGAAATTGTACCGATTCACTTTACTCTTCGTAGAACAGGTCTGGGAATTCCGTTAATTCCTTTGTATACAAAATAAAAAAGAAGGCTAACACAAATTGCGATTCGATTGATGTTTGGCAGGGTTCTTATTTAATGTCCTTGTGATTCATTAATACATTTGATGTGCTTTGCAGGTGGTTTCCCTCAGAGGGGGTCTGTGCCTCAGTGTTTCTTCCAGGGTTTCGGAGTCGAGGTATTTTTGGCTCGATTCCAGGCGAGTTTTTTTTACGACTCCGGGTCGACAACGAGAGTGAATTCCTATACCACTAAAAATGAATTAAATGTGCACACATTTTTAAATTTTTCCTATTTTTGGCCTATATAGGCTAATGTGTTAGTTTTTCCTTACATATTCACTAGAAAGGACATTCGTTCGAATACATTCGAACATATCAATACTGTTTCTGTCGAATCTTACATTGAAAAATAGCAAAGTTAGAATGTTTTTGTCGGGTTTCCAATTTTTGCACTAGTATATTCTACGAAACCCTGTTTTTATTAAAGCATTTTGCGGTGCCAACTCTATCTTGAAAACTAATAAACCAATTGTCATATATTTTTGTGGCCGATTTCGAGAAAAACACAGTTTATATGCTGCATACAACATACAATAAATTGTTCCCATCCAACGCTCATACTAAGGCAATATTCTTACCATCGACTTAAAAATTTGATCACATATTCTTTTTATACTTTCTACTTTTTTCTGAAATTTACACATTTTGAACTTTGGTGTGGATAATTTTAGTGAAATATTTGAGATATATTGTGTACACCACACAGAATGTAGGCAGATGGATGTTTTCTGGAACTGAAAAATTATCGGACGATGAGATTTCGTACATGAACATATTCTACAAGAATGTTGCTTTTATGTAGGGTCGGTCCACTAGGACAGGTAATCGACATTGTCATGTTTTCCTTGTCCTTTATCACTTTTACCCGATCTTTTCTCATGAAAACTCTATGATTATGTATTTCATTGAATTTCGTATATGCAATTAATTGTGTAGAAAACTCGGAAAGATCTGATTATTTGAATGTCTACATCTAAAGCCCTCATTGAGTATATACGAGTATGTAATTAATCCTAGAAGAAAGATTCGCCGTTTGTCAGACTTCTGAGTTATGGTGGGATGAATCTGTCGTTGACCAACAACGAATTTATGATGCCTAATTCAGAGGCCTAACCATCCGAATTTGATATAAAGTTAATAGATTATGCGAAATTTACCGAAATACATAAAGATACGATATTTTTGAGAAAGTAACGGGTAAAGGACAATGAAAACGTGACAATATCGATTTCTTGGAAATGGGAAACCTACATATAATTTTCGGTGGAACATTTTTGATATAAAGCTAGTTTCTCAATGATTGATGGGGGTCAATCAAAAAAATCATTATGCCATGACTCAGAAATTTCAACTATGGGATCCCTTGGGGTTCTCAATTGGGACTTTCATTCCCAAAAGGAATTGTCCTCCCCCAGATCTTAACATCCATTTTGTGTCACAGGGTATTCAGTAAGAGCTCTTAAAACTCTTCTTTTTCTGAACTGTGTGTGGGAGGTACCCAAAGGAGTGGACCGATATAGTCCATATTCCAAACTGATATATGGGTTAAAACTTACAGTCGCCATAGTCAGACGCGTTTTCCAAGAGCTCCAATTGTTACTGCCGGCATTTGGTATTTACCACATCCTGACCTCTGAATTTTGTTACACGATCGAGGAAACAACATTACAGCACTGAGGAGAAGGGGCACGAGTTTTTGATCATCGGGTGACTATAAATCTTTTTGTTTATTTCACAAATTTTGGGAAATTGAAAAACAAAACACTGGAAAAACTATTTTGACACTAACACCATTAAATTGGTAAACAAAACATCAGCTGAACTCTTCTATCGAACCTGCCAAAATACTTTACAACGATAACGTAAACATCAGCTGTTGATTAAAAGTGTTATCGATAAATACAGTGTGGGTAGTGCGTTTTACAACACTGTGCTCGTCAAATAAACTTCCGCCTAAAGATATGCTAAACTTTTTGAACAAATGAGCACAAAACGAACGTTACTTTCTACATCTCCAGAAATTACAGATAGCACTCGGAAAAAGCGTATTCCCTTAAATAATATGAATTCCAACGCACAAGATGTATTTTCTTGGAACAAATTGGGTGAAATGCTAGACGCGAAATTAAAGGATGTCGCAAAAAAGGAGGATTTGATGGAACTGAAAAATGAAATAAGAGATTTGCAACAAGAAAATTTAAAGTTGAAAGAAGAATTGAAAAAGCTTACATCTCGAGTTGAAATGATTGACCGTAAGTCACGATCTTCAAACGTTGTTGTCAGTGGGTTAACCAGCACGACGCCTGCTATCGTGAGTTCATTAATATTTGTGAAAGTGAGTTCATTAATATTTGCACTGAAAAAATGAACGTAGATGTTGATGTGGTTACAACAAGAATGTTGGCATCAGGGAAACTTTTCATTTTTACCTTGGGATCGTGCATCCAAGCCCAAAAAGTGTTAACTGCTAAAAGAAACTTAAATGAAGTGAAGATATTTATCCAGCGAGACTATACAGAAAGCGAACAAAGTATTCGATATAATATGCGGAAGTTAAAAAACGAGATTCTAAACAAGAGAAGCGACATAAATATACGATTGGCAGAATTTTCTATATATGTCAATGGAAAGCGCTACAACTGGTCTCAGGGGAAAATCGTTGCTGCAACAGATGAAGATGCTGAATTTTTAAAAGAAATCGTTGGAGATACTATGTTCGACATTACTTCTAGAATTATTTACAATAAGAATACTAATACTTACAAACCAACCTCTCAATAGCAATTTGAATCGTGCCATTTGTTATCATACAACGTCTCTAACCTTCAAAAAGCACTCAATTTCGGCAGTTTCTTAACATTTTTAAATAAATTTGATATCATTTTTCTATTTGAAACCCATGTGGAAGCAAATAAATTTTCATATTTTTCAACATTTTTTAAAAACTATCATGTACACTGGGTTGAAGCCACAAGAGTAAATAGATCTGGCCGAGCAAGTGGTGGTTGCTTATACGGTTTTAAGAAAGAAGTTAAGAGCAAATTGAAACTAGAGTTCGTTACTATTAACAATGTTACAGTCTTATCTACCAGCCTTAAAGGTTGTGTTTTTTATCTGATCCCTGCATATATAAATTGCACAAAATGGAAAGCAGATGCGGAATGCTTTGAACATTTTTTAAAAGAACTAAATCCGGAAAATTTCTGCATTACGGGCGATTTAAACGCAAGAATAGGTGAAGAACAGTCTCTAGAAAAGAGATTTTTTGAAGGTTTAGAAAGTGTATATAGTGGACGTAGATCGAAAGATAATACTGTGAATACGAATGGCAGAAAGTTGCTGCAAATTATTGAAGATCTAGGGGGTGTTGTATTAAATGGTAGAACAAAAGGGGATACAGAAGGTAACTTCAGTTTTTGTGGAGTAATGGGCAGCTCTGTAATAGACTACTATATTTGTTCTTTCAACTTTTTGTATTTTGTTAAACATCTGACTGTAGATATACAATTTTTTTCTGATCATATGCCTTTGCATTTGGAAATCAGTATCCCAAAACAATGTCAGATAAATGAATCAAAGGAGGCATCAAATCAGAAACTGCATTGGAAAGACAAGTATAAACTACAATACAAACGTAATCTTTCAGCACAGTCCAACAACTCCTACTTTACTGCAAATCAAACAGTCAATAATATGATAAAAACACTCATCACTAAAATAAAACTATCAAACGTTGTAGACAGAAATAAAGCTGTTTTTGAGCCGAAGCAGAAGTGGTTCGATTGGGGGTGCTTCCGTTCGCGCTCAAACATGGTGAAAAAACTGAAAATATACAGAAGGTCTCATACACCAATAAATCGAACACGTTATTTTATATCCAGAGCTAAGTTTCGATCTCTATGCTACAAAAAGAAACAAGTATATTACAACAACAATCTTAAAAAATTAGACACTGTAAATTGTAGTAGGGATTGGTGGACGTTAGCCAAATCGTTGAAAACCACTTCGAATTCGCTTAGTGGTAATCTTAATGCAGAACAGTTCCGATGTCACTTTGAAAAGGTCTTACAAACTAATGTTGAAGAAAATAGTGTTAGTTGGTGTATTCCCTATTCAATAGATCCCTTTTTAGACTCCCCCATAGAGTTTATTGAGTTACTTAATGTAATTAAAAAGCTGAAGGCTAAGAAATCGCCAGGTCAAGATGGGATACCTTATGAATATTATAAATATGCTCCCCATACCTTTTTAAAAGAACTTCTTTTTACTTATAACACGATATTTCTACACGAAGATTTACCAATGTCTTTTACGGAATCAATATTGATACCCCTATTTAAAAAAGGTGATCCAAATCTTGCTTCCAATTATAGAGGATTATCTCTCATGGACACAATTTCAAAAATATTAACCACAATATTATTAAATCGCATTACAAGCTGGTTGGAACGTGAAAACATTCTTAATGAATTTCAAGCTGGTTTTAGGAAGGAATATTCAACCGTGGATAATATATTCAACCTTGTAAATACTGTGCACCTAAACACAAACAACAAAAAGACAACTTATGCATTTTTCGTTGATTTCTCAACGGCGTTTGACTTAATACCCAGAAACAGTCTCTTTTACAAACTGTCAGGTATGGGTTTATCAACAAAAATAATACGAGTTATACAAGGTCTATACAATAATACAACTACTAAGGTATGGGATGGTTGCGAATTTTCCAAAGCTTTTAGAGTAAACTCGGGTGTGAAACAAGGATGCATACTAAGTCCGACACTATTTTCGTTATACATTAACGATCTTCCAGAAGAATTACCAGGTGGAGTTTTCGTTGCAGGTTGCAATATTAAAGTGTTATTATACGCAGATGATATAGTAATTCTGTCTGATTCTCCCACTGAGTTACAAGGAATGATAAATGCTCTACAAAGTTATTGTACTAAATGGAATTTGAAGGTTAACTTATTAAAATCAAAAATAGTTGTTTTTCGCAAATGTAGTCGGATAAGTTCAAACTTAAGATGGCATTATAACAATCAGGAAATTGAAATTGTAAATAGATATACTTATTTGGGAGTTGAGCTAAGTTACAATCTATCATTTAATTCACACCTACAAACAAAACTTGCATCTTCCAAGATGGCCATAAATTCAACATGGTTAAAATATCTAGCACAACCTAAAATATCAAAAACAAATAAGCTAAAAATTTTTAATGCATGCTCTAAATCAATAATGTTTTATGGATCACAAATCTGGGGTTTCCAAAAATATGAAAGTGTTGAGAAACTACTAAGGTTTTTCATTAAAAAAATGTTGTACCTTCCAAATAACACACCAAATTATGTTCTTTATCTAGAAACTGGTCTCCCCACTTTATACATTTCTACTTTGAAAAACCATTTCTGTTATATCAACCGAGTCTTGAGTTTAAGATCACACAGATTGCCACGGATACTGGCAGAAAAGATTATAGAGCTGAATATATACTGGGCGAAAGAATGGTCTAGTATTTGCGAAAAATTGCAATACTCTCCTCCAAGTAATAACTTTCCGCTTAGTTATTATTGGAAGGAGATTATTGACATCGTAACTACTCGAGAACGTATTGAATTCTGTAACAATGCTAATAACTCGCAATTTCACGATCTTTACCCTTATCTGCAATACAACCAAATACCATATCTTACAAAAGATCTATCTTCACATGCAACAAGCATGGTTATAAAAGCAAGAGGAGGTTTACTTGATTTAAATGCCAGAAACTTCACTGGGAATAATAACACAAATGTTCATTGCACTTTATGCAATTTAAATCAACCTGAAAACACTTCTCATTTTATTGGAGCTTGTCCTATCTTCGCGGAATTCAGAATTATGTTTTTTGGTAAAAGTATCATTGAAGAGAACGAAGTAATTGATATTTTAAATGGCGCGAATTTTCTTTCATTATATAATTATATAAATACATGTTGTAAATATAGAAAGTTAATTCTAAATGAATTTGATATCTAAAAATTCTTTTATTTTATTTTACAAATGCATACTACAAATTAACAATGGCTAACAGCAATAATGCTATGCCAAACATAGATGTAAAATACAAAAATTATATAAATGCTAATGAGGAATTAATATAAGTAAATATGTATTATATCATCTATTAATAAAATAAAAAAAAAAAAAAAAAAAACTGATATATGACTGGATGAAATAATACTATGTGTAAAGTTTGGACCAATCAGAATCACCCTGCGAGAGTTGTCTTGCAGATTTGCTATTTTATTTCGTGCAGTCAGGCCATTACCGCAGGAAGTATGGACTTGCCCAAAAAAATTGTACTATTGCACAGTTGCTCAGAATCGTTTTTTCCTGTTCAAAATTCTGTACATTTTGAACGGATAGAGATATTTTATCAGTTTTCCGGTGAATAAAGAGGACTTCTAGGTCAAAATTAATCCTTTAAGTTTTTTTTACAATTATTCACCAAATTATGAGTGTCTTTGTGTTTTTTATACCTTCCTATATATTAAAAACGGCCAAGTTCCTATAAATTAACTATATAAATAAAAACAAAAACTAAAAAAAAATATTTTTTTTTCAAAAAATTTTAAATTTTTTTAAAAAATACAAAAAATGCTCGTATATTAAAAAAATTTCGATTTGTTTAAAAAACTGTAATTAACATGGGAAACGGTATGGAAAAACAAGTGAGCAAAGGCTATTGTCGGACGGGACCGACTAAGTGATACCCTACACCACTACCCCTGTGCATAAGATTTTCAGTGGTAAACATTTTTTTAGGGAATATAATCCGACTACCACCAAACATAATAGGCCTCTTTCTCTCTGGGACCCCCATAAGCAACCAACATTTTGTGACAATCCGATCAAAATTACGAACGGTAGCGTGATTGCAAAAAATGGAAGAATTGATGCATTACCGACTATTGTAGTATCTCCCTTGTTTGACCAACATCGTCAACCTACTTTACACCAATGTAAAGGTAATATTTTCTTCTTCCATTGACAGGCTTTGCCGTTGATACCCCTACTAGAAGCCGATATATTCATAAAGAATAAAACTTTGAATTTGTCTCCACATAAGTTTTTCCCCATTCCTACCCCTTAATATTATCTGACTATCACCAAAATCAATAGGCTTCTTCCTCTGTGGGCCCCATCAACCCCAAGAACTTCGTGGCGATCCGATCAAAATTCTAACCTGTAGCATGATTACAAGAAATGGAAAAATGGATACATTACTGACTTTTGCGATATCTCGGTTGTTTGCCCACTTACGCCATCATAATTTGCATCAATATAAAGGAGATCTTTTCTTCTTCCATTGACGGGCTTGCCTTTGAAATACTCCTACCAGAAGCGTAGATATTCGCATAAGAAAACAAGTAAGCAAAGGCTATAGTCGGATGGAGCCGACCATGTGATACCCTACACCACAACCTGTAGGAATTAGCTATGTGCAACCGCATTGCACGCTGAATGTCCGGGTATGATTCCCAGGCCTGGCCACATAAAATTTTCAACGGTGGCATAATACCCCTTTGTAATGCTGCCGATATTTCCTGATTATTTCAGATTCGGCGATAAAAATACGTCACATATCAATGACATAACATGAATTCATTCCCTCCCTTGTCCCTACTGGGATTTTGTGGAACAATTTTTTTAATTAAACAATATGCCAAAATTGGAAAATTCACATTGATTGTGGGTTTATTGAAGATCTATCGTCCTCACATATGCTTGGTAATGCACGCAGTTTTGTGATTTTCAGGGCATTTCGAAAATAGTTCATTGTGGTTATATACTTATTTTATACCGATAGAAATAACTCATAATAATGAAAGAAAATTCAAATAATTTGAATGCAAACAAATTTATAAATCCCAAAATTATTCATATTCAATTACACACTAAGTAAGATAGTACTTATAAGTCAGCTCCGCTAACGGTGATATACCCTCAGCATCTGACCAAAAAAGAAGCAAACACAATAATTATGCCGTATAAAAAATATATATTTTGTAGGTATCGTAATGTAAAGCTTTACCAAATCTAACTTCTGATTTTTGAAAAAGTTTGAGAATTATTTTTTGGAAATTTTGGACCATTATCTTAAGAAGTATGGACTTACTACGGAAAAATTGTACCGCTGCAATAGGTACCGTGAAAAGAACCTTCTTCAAAAAATTCAAATAGATCCGAAACTGGTCCTTAAACTGCACTTTTCCCAAATTTTGTGTAGGAGGTATTCGAAGAACGGGACCGATATAGTCCATATCGACACCTCCAAATAATAGTATGCTAAGTCTGAAAAGTGAGTTTTGCAGGAGAAGCTCCCAAAGTTTACAGTTTTCTTTGAACTTCTTTGCAATGCTAAGTAAACATTTGTTTATAACTTCTGTTCGGATTGACCGATCATTACCAAAATTTGACAGAATTTAAGTTAAAGGACGTAAAATGTAAAAGTGTAAAGAACTTGAAAACATGCTAAGTCGACATAGCATACTATTGTTTGGAGGCGTCGATATTCCAACCTGATACATGACTGGATGAAATAATAAGATGTGCAAAGTTTGGACCAATCAGA